>NC_077228.1:382824491-383124491 GCF_027887165.1 Monodelphis domestica
AGATTGTGATGAAATACTACTGTGCCTTCAGAAACAATGAGCAGGCTAAGTTAAAACAACAACAACAACAACAACAACAACAAAAACCTTGGAAAGAACTGCATGAAATAATGAATAGCAAAATGAATAGAACCAAGATAACATTATATACATGTACAGATTTAACACTTGAAGAACTTGTGAATGTCACCTCCAGAGAATGAACTAAAAAATGGAAATGTGAAAGATATAACTCATACAGACATATCTGTATTCCTGGATGATGCCTTCTATAATTTGGAGAGGAGAGGGAAGAGCTGAGACATTTGCATTAATTAAAAATATCAAAAAAAGATAAATCATTACATTTAGATTCATTTAGATTTCTATCACAAAGATTTTATGTTATATGAATTAACACTTTATATCAGGGAAGAGTAGTTTTCAATTTTTAAAAATGATAAACTTGAATACTTGACAATATGAACAATAGAGGATTATGAAATGGTAACAATTTTCATTAGCACAAACTTATAGTCATGATAAAATTACCTTCTGAAATGTAAGCAGAGAGTAATTAGCTAAATTCCTAATTGTTCATCTTCACTATGGAAATTGACTTGCATCTCACATAATTTCTTAACGTCATTATGGTGACTATTGTCCATTAATGATCAGAAAATCTGTAATTATGTTCTGTGGACACTTTGGTTCCTAAATTAATGGTTTATTTATCTAACTAATGGATGTTGCATTTGAGATAATATTCACAAATCAAAATGGTCTTTGCTAAGCCAAGAAAACAATTCTGTTTCTTTGTGTGTATTCCCTGGGCTAATTGTTGAGTTTTCAAATATCTTATTGACATGTTAACAGGGCTACATTAGAAGAATTAAATAAACTCCAAAACTGAGAATAAAAATGCTAACAAAAGGTATAAGCTCTTAATTTGTTGAACACTGATTAATATTGTCAAATATTTGTGTGTACTATTTGTACAAATAACCTTGTGCTATTAGATAATAAATTAGATAGGTGGATAGAGAGAGACATAGTTAGGTAGATAGGGAGGCAGATAGATAAATAGATAGACAGAAATAAAGATTCTATGACAATCCATAAGATTATAGATTCAGGGCTTAAAGGAATTTTAGAAGACTGTCTAAACCATTTATTCATTTTAAACATGTGGAAACAAAGATCCAGGAAGGGTAAGTGACTTGCCCAAATTGTCATTGAGCTAATAAATATTAGACATGAGATTAGAACCCAGATTACCTGAATAAATCCTATCTATACTGCCTTAATACAAATACTTCCCATATGATAAAGTTATAAAAACCTCAGCCAGAAAGTAAAAAATTTAAAGATTTCATTTGTACCCCAACTGACCCCCACTACCACAACCCTCACCACACCAAAATAAATAAATAAATAAAAACAACTATCTTTGTAGCTAATTCCCTGTTGATAAATCTGTCTTAATTAGAATAGTCCTGTGATAGCAGATCCTTCAGTCCAAATATTTCCATTTTGGTCATATGTAATGATATTCTATTCTACTGTCATAATAACCTTTAAGTCCATGCCCTGATGAATTGTAAGAATAAATACTTCTTTGGTAGGGGGCAGGCAGTTAGTAGAATACAGCTCTCAGACTTGAGATTTCAGTGAGGAAACTACTTTTATTAATATAGATCAATAACTATTTTGCAATTTATAGCATTAGAAAGGTGACCAAGGTACTCCAAGGTGCAGGGCCTGCTAGTTTTCCCCAATATGTGACTCTATAAAAGTCGTCTTTCACATCAGTATATTTATGGTTTAATTTTGGGGTTTTGGTTATGTATGTCTCTGCCCTTACAATTATGACCAATTATAGAAGTGTGTTTTGCATGACAATAAAAAAATTTTTTAAAGAACCTTACAGTTAAGAAAAGGAACTCACAATCTGAGGAGGGAAGGAGGGAAAAAGGGAAGGAGGAGGGAGAAAATACAGTTATTTTCATTTTGTTTCCCTGATTCAAATATGGGCTTTTTGAGAATGGATTTTGTACTGTTTCTTGCCTTTTGTTGGTGTTTATAGCATTTAGCATAGTGTCTGACAACTAGTGAGCACTTAATCAATTCTTATTTACTGTTTAACTAGATAGAACACTGCTGGGAAAAAGAAAGACCTGATTTAAAATCATATTTTAGATATTTACTGAGTGTTAGGAGTGGAGGTATGAGGACAATGAAAAGAATAGAGAAATAAAATAGGAGAAAGAGACAGAAAGACAGAGATAGAGAGACAGAGAGAGAAACAGAGAGACAGATAGATAGAGACAGAGAAAGAGAGAAAAGCAATCTAAGAAAAGTCTTACACATCCTAAATGGGCTCCTTGTCTTCATTGTGATGCCTGATTCCCTCCACCCTCCAGTCTCTCCCAGATTATCCCCCTTATACTCTCTTCCCTATCTTGATTTCTTAGTGAATGAGTTTACATCTACAATATTTTCTACCCCTTAACCTATCACTTATCTTTCTCTAATTGATTCTCTTACACAGAAATGTGGCTTTTCCAAATATTATTCCTAAAAACAACTATTCTCACTGTTCCTCTAACTATCAGCAGAGGATCTATAATTCACTGAAAAACAAAAACAAGGTTATTCTTAAGAAACTCCTTTTTTTCTCCTCACTCATTTTTCAACATTCAGATATCTCCTTCAGTTATTTGGAATTAGCTCATTCAGAAGCAATCTCATTCCATTCCATCTTCTCTTGAAGTTTTCTCTCCTCTCCTCTTATTTTATATCATTTCTTATTTTCCTTCCTTTCCTGTTTACTTGCTACATATATATTGCCTACAAAAGACCCATATCTTCCTCTTTCTTCTCCTCTCTTTTGTGGCTTCACCCTTTGAGAAAATTATGAACAATTTGTGCCCTCTTCTACTCTACAGTCCAATGATAATGGCTTTATTATTGTTCTATCATGAGATATTCATCTTCTGAATGTATATATCCAATCTTTGAACCTACTATCTGGAATTTTATTCCAATTTGTCAGTTTTCTGGTTTTCATGTTTCCTTCAAGACTCAGCTAAAAGTTGTATCTTCTATAAACAAAGTCCATCAATGTTAGTATCTTCTTTGTGAAACTATGTCCAATTTTGTATGCATGTCTATGGATAGATAGATAGATAAATATATACATACATGTATATATTTGTATGTGGTTATATGTGTGCATGTACCTACACATATATGACATATGTGTGTCATACATATATACATCTACATGTGTGTATAGATGGAGAAAAAGAAAGAACACAGTTATTTTCATTTTGATAAATTAATTTAAGTCAAATATGAGCTTTTTGAGAATAGAGTCTATACCATTTCTTGCCTTTCTTTGTATTTGTAACATGTAGTATAATGCCTGACACTTTGTAAGCACCTAATCATTGTTTATTTCCAATTAACTTGATAGAAAAAGATGGGGAAAAGAAAGACACAAGTTCAAATCCTACTTCAGATATTTACCAAATGTATGGATCTGAGTAAATCACTTTCTATCTCTCATCCTCGATTTTCACATAAGTAAAATGAAGACATTTGATTTTATGACCTTGTATTGAGACTTGGGCTGTAACTTATTCCTACTAACTTTTTTAATGCTATTTGTTAAATTTTCACTGTGAATATTACAGCTTGGAAATCAATATAAAGTACAAATCTTGCCTTAATTTATTTTTTTCATATTGTCTAAACTTAAGAAAATGATAGAGAACATGGTGGTAATGAAAATTAAGCAGTAAAGTATTTCACATGTTCATTATTTTTTCAGAGTGGTGGTTGTTAAATATTTATTAGCACACTGTTGCTTACATTTTAAAATCTAAAATTCGATGCTTCTTTTATTAGGAATATTATAGATTTTCAGATATTGTAGTAGAGGACAAGATCTACCAGAATACTCTTCCAACTCAAAAATTCTTTGACTATATGAGTAATTCCAAAAGAGATGAATATTTTCCAAGTCCATGACTTTGATTATATGATCCAAGTTTTTAAAATTCAGAATTCTTAAAATTTAGGAATTTTAAAAGTTGAATGGTAAATGTTCAATTTCCCCCCAGAAAAGGCTGCTTGAATTTCTGCCCCAACTTTGTTTATTTTCTCCAATAGCAAAACATTTCTTTGAGTACCTACTGAGTTCAGGATATTGTAGGTGCTGGGGACAGAGAGGCATATGGACAATGGAATAAAAAGAAATGGGTTTTAAATTAAAGGAGAAAATTCAGTTGGCTATCTTCTTGGCTATGAAAATAAAACAGTAGGATAAGACAGTGGTGGAATCTCTGGAAGACAGACAGACAAACAGACAGAGACAAAGAGAGAGAGAGAGAGAGAGAGAGAGAGAGAGAGAGAGAGAGAGAGAGAGAGAGCCTCTACTTTATCATTTATTGCCTGAAGGCAAAGAAATGGACCAAATAGTTGATATCTATAAGTTCTTTCTTTTATTTGGCTATAGTATAAAAATGAACATCCATTTTATACTAGCATTAAATTGTTTCTTTTCTGGCAAGAACTAAAAAACTTCAGAAATGGCAATTAGCAGAAAAAGAATGTCCTGGGGTCCAGATTTGTACTGTGACAGTTTAGCACACCCTTACTAATTCTAAGGATGTACAGTTCTCTTACAATGGCTCTGAGCATTTTGAATTTAATTCCATTTTTTTTCCAGAAAATCAATTAAAAGGCCCTGCTGATAGACATAGAATGCAAGATTTCTAAATGAAGGTGCAGTTGAATGGGCTATGTATTCTTCAGCATAATGCAGTCATTTCTAGCCCTCCAAGCAGGAGATGAATGGCCACATATGGAGGAGGTAATGACACGGACAGAATTCAGGTAGTGACATGAAATGGGGAACTCTAAGAGGAATCACATCATTTGCAGGTCCTGCCCAAAAGCAGGACATCATTATGTAAATCAATAGGAATAGGTTCTGTAATTTTACTACTGGAAAGGATTTTACAAAAAAAAATGCATATTATGGAGAATCAGACCTTGAGAATGGTATAGACAAGCAAATATAGCTTGCTTTTAATGCTATTTTAACTTTAAGGTATATTTATACTCATAATATCTTTAGAGCAAGGCCAGCTAAAACCTAACTATTTAAAAAGACATCCCCTAAGTCCTAATAGCCTCTCCTTTTGTCTGTTTCTTTTTCTTTAAACATCACAATGACGAGCTACATCAATTTCCAAGCTTCCTGGGTTAACCATTTGGGTGGTCAAGGACAATTTCATTCCATATTTGTACTTGTTACAAAAACAGGACCTTCTAGTTCCTCACCTACTGCTTAGAGTGCAGGGATGGAGTCTGGCTCACAATGTTTAGTAATCTACAATAATACTCTCCTTCCCCTATTCAGTTACATATTGTTATCTGGAAGCCTTGAAAAAGCAGTAGAACTATTGCTCCATGAATGTTTGTCTTCCAGAACAAACCAAGGGTACATTTGGGAAAACAGAGTTCAGACTCTTCATTTCTACTTCAATTAACAACTTTATTAAAAACTGACAGATAACTAATGAAAAATAAGAGGTTATGAAAATAGAGGAGCTCAATTGAATGGATTGCAATTAAAAGCTTATCAATGCCCACTTTTGTTATCATTCAGTGGTTCTCTGAAACCTCGAGAATGTGCTTAATATTTCATGCAATCCACAGTTTCCCAATGAATATTTTACATCAACAGGCAAAAATTAATTAACAGTCATTAACAAAATTCATAGGAATGTCTTGTTTACACAAGGCTTTTTTTTTTCCAACTCAACATCTAAAATATAATTACCTGCTTCACACAATGGGGAATTTTGTTGTTGTTGTTATGGAAACCCACACAATGTATTCCTTTTGAGGAAATACTTGTTAAACATACTGTTGAACACCTAAAATTCCTTGTCCAAGACAAGAGTAATTAAGAGAGTGAATGGTTATTATGTTTAGAAAGCTGACTAGGAATACACTCTTCTGATCCTATTAAATGTAGGATGGCCACTGCGGTAAAAACAAAAAAACAAACAAATAAACAAAAAAACCCATGGTATAAATAGTATGCTTATATTTTGGAGTGCCAACATTTCTATGTTTTTGGTTAAAGAATGTTTCTTCATTAAGATAGAGCAAAGGCACCAGTTTATTGATATATATTGCCTCTGGAGATGTCAATTCCTCAGGATAATTTGATAATTGTTACCAGAATTATTACTCCTCTGAGGTACATCTATAGACATAAAAAAAAAAACAAATATGTAATGCTTTGGGGCTTTCTGAATCTCATTCAATTTTTTTTTCTAAATGTGCTTCAAAAGACACAGTTGTGAGAAGAGGTGTAGGGTGGAGGTGTCAAAGATCCCACAGGCAACACTCTCAAGTGCTGCTAGAATCAGATTAAAATATAATTGGGAAATATTTAACAAAATAAATGAAAATACAATAAAATATATATAATGTTAATTTGTGAGTTTTCTAAGTCAATAGATGGCCTGCAGGAATAGTGATATTTGGTTTAGTTGCCCCATTTTTATTTGAATTTGACAACACTGATTTAAGGGATAGAGAAGCCATGAGAAACCTATGGACCTCAGACTATTTGACTAATTTTCCTGATAAAGGATAACTGAAGCAAATAAAGTTCATGAAGCTCTTCAGTCCAAATACATGCATGCACAAGAACATGCTCTCCTGTTCCAAATCCTTGCCTCCTATTAATCTTTTTAATCTGATACTTAAACAATTGGGCATTGAATCTCTTGGTTTAAATTTATGGACTTAATCTTCTATGGATAATGTCTCCTGTAGGAATGCTAAAGCTGAAAAACAATACCTATATTTTCTTAAACATTGATCTTTGAAGCATTTAAGTGTAAATCTAATTCCTTTGTGAATTCCCAGCATGCCATTCCAAGGATGATTATAAGAGCTTGAAAACTCGTTTACCCTTTTTCTCGCATTCTTTTTTATATCTATTACAAGTTTTTCTAGGACATTATCTTTGAACCTGTAAGATATTGTACTTTGTACTGATACAGATGACTACCAGGAGTTCTAGTCACAGATTTTGTGACTTGTTTCTCTAGATCTCCTTTTTAGTTAGTACACTATTAAACAGCATCAGAAGGGGGTGTTTCTATATCAATTAAAGGAGAATGTTTGGGGTTTTAGTCAATAAATTTAGTTTATTAATGTTGCAGAATATCATGTCTCAAGTCAACTGAAGAAGTAATAAAAGTTTACAAGATATTCCTTTATCCTTAGTGACTAAAGAGGAAGATAAGAATTTCAAAATGTTGATAACAGAACTAAACCTGGAAGGGTCTTCAAAGGTGTTCTAGTGTAATTCTTAAATAAAAAATGAGGCTCTATAGTTAAATAGGGAATAAACCTCAGTAGTGGCATCTGACTGAGTTTTAAAAGTAGTGAAGTGCTTAAAATGAAGTGTTAAAATAGTGAAGATTTCATAAATCACTCTATATCCCCAGTTTCTAGCATAGTATACATAACGGGCTATGAATAAATTGATTGATTTAAATGTATTTTGATTATTCAGGATTTACTAATTCTATCATCATTTTTCTTGAACTTCTCCATAGGAACAAATGTGGAAACCACTGGGGAAAAATCCCCCACAGTTATTTATATAGCACAAGGGTAATAAAGAACAAGAAAGGATAAATAACATGAAATGAAACAAAAAAAGAAGAAACTACATTTTAAATAATCTAAAATTGTATAGAAAATTCAAGGGAAGGAAATTCAAATCGTTCTTATTTATTTCCTTTTCTAGTAACAGGAACCTCTATCTTTTACCTCTTTCTTCTGCATTCATAGGGCTTTCTAATATTCTACAATTCCATGAGTTGAATGCTAATTCTACTCTTTTGTTCTTAGCTTTAAGTGAAAATGAAGAAAGTAATCAAGGAAAGATATTTATTCATTTTGATAAGACAGAAGGAAAACTTCTTTGTGAATATGTGTATTATAGATCTATCAACAATAATCTCAATCATTCTCCAACTTCTGTGTATACTCCCTACATTTCAGGGTTTGAATCATTAGCTTAGTATTACTGCATCCCAGCACATTATCCTTCTTCCCCAAAATCAGGTTTTAATAAAAAGGCATATCCAATTATGTGGGAATCTGCATTTAAAATCTCAACTCCAAACAAAGATTGTTTCATAGCCTACCCTCTCACTTGCTCCTCTTCTGGACATCACTTTAGTCACTCTAATCATACCAGAGTCCATATTCCATCTATAAAAGAGTATATTCCATAATCCACAGGTATTCATGGACCAGATTCCATGTCTAGCTCAAAAAATGAAATAAAATCAAATAAACAATACCAACCACCAACAACAATAACACACCAAGATTATCCACAGCATCTTGTGCCATCAACACTCATCCTGTCTTTTGTCTTGCCACTGGATTTCAGTGACTCTGGACAAGAGTAATAATGATGGCTTTGTGCAGCTTTGCCTCACTTAAATCCAATACACTCACAAATCACCTCTCATGTCTTTGGTACTCTTCAAAATGAAAGGTGAACAAATAACTTGTGAGGATAGAGCACTAGGCATAGAATAAGGAAGACATCTTTTTGAGTTCAGATCCAGTCTCAGAAACTAAATATCTGTGAGATCCTGGGCAAGTTGCTTAACCCTGTTTGTGTCAGTTTCTCGACTAATAAAATGAGCTAGAGAAGGCAATGGCAAACCATTCCAGTATTGTTGCCAAGAAACCACCAAAATGAGATTACATACAATAGAACCAAACTGAAATGACTAAATGACAAAATTTATTTATATTTATTCATGTAGTTTTGGTCTCTATATTGATAAATACATAGAAAGGAATTTAGGAAGAAGGGAGGGAGTCAGGAAGGGAAGGAAGGAGGGAGAGAGGGAAGAAGGGAGGGAGGAAGGGAGGGAAGAAGCAAAGAAAGAAGGAAGGGAGAAAGGGAAAGAGGGAGGAAAGAAGGGAGAAGAGAGGGAGGGAGGAATGGAATGAGGGGAGGGGAGGATAATAGTGTTTTTATTATCTCCTCGTTAGAATGTCTTTTGATTGAGCATTTTCATTCTTTATTCTTATATATCCTATATTAGTCAGTTTGCCAGTTTTAAAAGTATATTTCTGGATCTTCTCCATAGGAAAAAGATATGGATATCTCAGAAAGAAAAGAAAATCACTTAAAAAAGAAGAAGTAGGCGTGGCCAGTACACGATCATAAATATTTGTTGATTAATCCACAGATCACTTTTTTTATTCCTCACACAACCATTCAAAGCAGACATTCCTAGAGTTTAACATTTTAAGTATCATTGGTGTTATCATGATGTATATGTACATATAATAGGGCAAAGAATAACCTCTTGCTAATTAGATTAAATATCAGGGGCAGAGATGTAACTTCTGCATAGCTCTTTCTTCCTTCATTTCATCTCATAAATCCTAAAGACCTCATATATGGTTTTATGTAGGTCATTTCTCATCATAAATTTAATTCCCATCCATAGAAGAAATAAACTGACTTTGTTATGGATAACCTTCCTAACTGCTTCATCTGATGGAAATGAACATCCCAGATTTAATCCTTGCCAACAAGACTAATACATTTCAAATTGTTAACTTTTTTAGGAATATTCTTTCTGAATGATGTCTCTATTTATAAGCATACCTCATAGTAATGATGGTATGATGTACTTACATGAGTTGCCAATGCTTTCAAAATTTCCCATATTACTTTTATAGTAAAAATTGAAATTCTTTTCCAAAGAATTTTCCAAAAGTGTGAAGATTGGATTTAACTATTTCTTGTTTGCAACAATGAAGATACTTAGTTTAACAAAATCAGGACTGTCTTGGGAACTCTAAATTTCTCTACCCTACTTAGACTGTACTTTAGTGGAAGATGAAGTTGTAATCTCCTGATTGAACAATGAAGGTACTTAGTTCTCACCTTTTAGTGAAGCTAGAACTTTAAGCTAAGTGTATTTTTAGATCTTAATACAAAAAGGTGTTAAGTAACTATAAAGGTTAAATTAATCACAAAAAGGTCAAGTAACTCACAAAGGTGAACTCAACAAAGAAGTGTTAAGTAACTTTAAAGATACAATCAAACCAAAGAAGATGAGAACTAAAAGTATGGGCAGTCCTGGAGAAAAGACTTTGATATGATTGATATATGTGAAATTTAGAGGAGGAGACACAAGGGTGAAAGGTCTATATATCTGGGATTTTTGCTATCTCTGGCACCTTATTGGTGGTGGATACTTAACTGAGAACAGCGTACTGAGCCTTCTGGCATCTTAGGGTGGCTACAAGCTATTTGTCTGGTTCGGTGGTGAGATTCTGGCTGAGTTTCCTCCTTTACTTTTCCAACTTTATCCCCTTAGAAGCCTCTAATCTTCTTCAGAGACCTAGAGGTAGGAATTTTAAACTCCCCCTGGCACAGGCCAGGAAGGAGGAATCCTATATCCTCTTCCCTCCTTCTCCTTAAATTCCTTCCCTTTATATTAATTAAATTATCATAAATTTCCAGACTGACTTGGGTATTTTATTTGGGATTTTCCCCAGAGACCAATTAACTCTAAATTTTAAGTCACAACCCTAAAATTAATTGGACAACAGCATGAAAAGTCTATCACACTTGAAATTTTTGGTGTGGAAGTGATTTGGACATGCAATAATAAGGTATCCATGCATGAAATGGCCACATATTTAGATAACTGACTCATGGCTACTATTAATAACAAAGCAAATTAGCCTATGGATAGAAGAATTTAGATCAATCTCAGCTATTAGATTTGTCTCTACCTATCACTTCTGGAAAAAGTGAAATATTTTATCAAACCTACAATTTAACTTTTTCAAGTTTAAAGTTAAAAGTATGATGATTAGACAATGTGTTTATTAAAACATTTTTGCTTGTTATTTCTTGCCTGTTTTATCTCAGAGGTAGCAGTAATAGGGATAGCCATTTTTCCTTCTTATTAAATAATATCAAAACCATGTGGAATCTAGGGTCAGTCTTTGTCTCTCTTCCCTTTCTTGCCCTCTATGTTTCTTCTGTCACTTTGTGTGATTTTATACAAGTCACTTTAATACTTGGTCTCACTTTTATTATCCATAAACTAAAGTCATTTATCAAAGGTTCCTTCCAGCCCAAAGTTCTACTGATGATATCAGTAGTCTGGAACTGTATTGCATGAATTATAACCTATACCCTAATTCTTGATATTTTATTTTGGTGAATGTGTCCTGACCTATTCTGCTAAACCTAAAGGCAAAAACTTAATTTTGCATTTCATTTGTATCCCATTAACTACCCAATAATTCAAGTACTATTTTTTTTTCTTATAGAAATCTTGTCCAGCTCCCCCAAGTTACTAGTTCCCTTCCATGGAAATTTAGTCTCTATTTTGCATTTAATTTTCAATGCATAGGTCCCTATACAAAGAATATAAATTCTTTGGGGGCAAAAACTGATGCCCCAAGCTCTCCTATCACATCAAAGACATTTAGTAAAAGGTTCTTAAAGTATCTCAAATTATTTTCTCAAAGAAAAAAACCAAGCTATGTAGTGGCCAAACTGTCTTGTAGTACATATTTGTATGTACTACAAGACAGTTTGTACTATGTACTCTTATTTGATATTCATGATCCATATTTTCCAACTTTATTTTTAAAAATATTTTATCTTCACCTTTACATTGAAGTTACCAATATCAGTGTAGGACATTTGATTTCTTCATGAACTTACCCTTCCTCTTCAGTTCTAACAGATTTTGATTCATAAGTGGCAATTATTTTTAGGATAATCTTTTAGTCAATTTGTCAATGCTTATGAGCTCAGGTGCTAACTCTTATAAACTACATCCATTGAAATAAGTTACTAATGTCTTCTCTACCTTTCCATGCTAGAAATTATTGAACATTTATTTTTATAAATATGTGCATTTACTTAGATTTATTGATGTTATTTACCCTCAATAGTCTATAAGGTCTTTGATGTCAGGGATTATTTTATTTTTTGTTTTTGTAACCAATATTAAACATCTTGCCTAGCACATTATAAGCCTTCAATAAATGTTGTTATTTACATAAAATGAATGCTTCATTTTTAAAATTTAGCTTATATTATCATTACCAATTTTAAAATTGAGAATATGAAAGATGATCACATACTCTTTTCCTTTATCAAATCATCCTCAAATACTAAAATAGCAAAATGACATTATTAATCAATCTGTTATTAATAATTAAGTATTTATTAAGTAGTAACTTTGAGTAACAAAGAGCTGGGCACTTTGCTAAATGCTGGTGATGGGTGGGAGCTCAGGTTTTAATGGATGTATTGAGTTAGGGACTAAATATTTATTATTGAAAAGACTGAAATTCTCAAGAGGCAGTATATCTTAATTTTAAAATTATTTATTAATTGACCAGTCAAGACATTGTATCCTGGTCAGTTGACTCTCTTCTCAATCCAGCAGAGTGAAAATGAGCCCTTCCCTCTTCTGGCACAGGTGTTATTAGATTTATGACTCTGCCATTCAGTTTCCTCCCTACCCCCAACATCCCAGGATATCTCTGATTGGTAAATAGTTTCTGAGGGTGACTTAGATGTGGACTTAGAGACCTAAACCCTCCCCCATTTCTTGATCACAAAAAGGGAATGTCCTTTCTGTGAAAGGAAGCTGCCACCATATTCAGAAGTCAGGTTGAGACCAACTGGACTGCAAGAGCTTTTCTGACTTCCCTTAACCAGGGTTCACCATTGCTGCTCAGCCCTGCCCTTAATCCTTTTATTCCTAATAAATATAAAAGATCCTGACCCATTTTCCTAGTCTTCATAGAAACTTAAAGTCTGGAGCTTTGTAGTAAGTTTCAGCCTGACCTAGATGGGGCTAAGGAGAAAATTATTTTTCATAGTATCACAATTCAGTATTAACTTTAGACATGTCACAGTTAGATAGAGGGTTGGATCTGGAATCAGAAAAGCCTGAATTAAAATAGGGCCTTAAACACTGGCTGTGTTACCCTGGGCAAGATACTTAACCTATCTGGGCCTTTGTTTCATCAACTGTAAAATGAAGGTAATAATATCTATCTGCTTCCCAGGAATAATATATCAAATGAGAGAATATTTTTAAAGAATTTTGAAAAAATTTAGATTTCTATGTAAATTCTAGTTATTATTATTATTATTATTTGATACTAAAATAGGTCTCAGAAAGCATAACAACCTAATCTAGCTTCCTAATTTTGTTTTTAGGGAATTTTTATCCAGAAGTCCAAGGTCATAAAAAGGATCTAGTGTAGTGATTGTAGAGAGAATAACATTTTCTGATTCCCAACCCAGGATTTAAAGGGGATAAAATTCTATAGACTGCTCACTGCTTTCATATTATTTTTTTAAAGACTATATTGATGAATACTGCAGAAATGCCTCATAGTTTAGAATTAATAGAGAAATGACATGTTGTCTATTATGGTCACAGTTAATAAATTAAATTCTGTATGATGATTCAAATAAAATAGGTCCAAGACTTTTTTTAAATGATTTGAACATTAAATTTTGAATTCTATTAGCTTTTGTATAATAAAAAGTCGTGCCTACTAACTCTTCTTTTCTTTTCTCTAAGCAGCTCTAAGTAGTGATTTTTGAAAGAAGTTGCATATTTTTCAGCACAGATTCATGAATATAGAAAATAAAATTCACCAGGTAAAGGATTTGCAACTCAAATACTGTCTTGCTTTATAATCTATAATTTAGGGATGCAATTTCTTGGACTGAAGGCTGAAAAAAGTCAGAAGGCTATAATTTCCTAAATAGGATATTTTATGTTAGACATTGCAATACTATACACTACACAGTTTATTTCTCAACTTTACTGGTGTTCTTTGAGATCTATGTACTAATTGTATCACAGCTACAAAGTGCCTTAAACCCTCCTTTAAACAGATGCTACGTGTAGAAGATGATCAAGGTCTTTTCTCGGCTAAAATACCAAAAGTCAGGGGACTTATTCCTATTAAATAACTAAAGCACAAGCAATCATGTAAACCCTACCCATTGCACTTAGCTACATTTGCAGACCAATCAAAGATGATCTGGGAAGTGCCTCAGAACCAAGACAAAAGAATCCTTTAAATGGATTTTGGAGCCACTGGTTTAATGAAATTTGGTATACTTAATACAAATAACTATGAACCTAAAATCTAAGAAAATGCTAGTATTTGTTATTTCACTGCCTTGGGATGGGAACCTATAGACATTTATTTGCTAATAAAACTTCAGTTCAGTTTTGTCAGGGAAAATTTTCATAATCATTGCATATTAAAAGTAGAGAGCAAAAACTTCTGGTTAAGCTGGCAGCTTAGAAGCTGTGAAAGTTCAGACCTCGGAAACCCTTCCTTACCGATTACAAACTGAGTGCTCCTAGGACACCTAAATTCAAGCTGAACAACAGGACAGACCCAGGGACCCTCCTCTCAGACCTGGATCAAAAGGTAAGATCCCCCAAAAGCCAGAACCTTAAATCACTCGGATCTAAGGGGCAGGCAGAAGGAAGGTCCCAGGACCCATCCCCCCTAACCCAGTGTGCTGAGCCCATGGCAGCAGTGGGAACTTCAGGGCCAGCAAAAGGGCCTCAGGGCTGGCTATTCTGAAGAACTCACCTTGAAAGCAACCTGAGCCAGTCTCTGGGGTGCCCAACACAGATGGCAGGGAAACATAGAGAGAAGGGGAAAGCCTGTATCCCCCTGGCTGGGTCCTTCCATCTGAGTCTCAAGGGAGGTTCCAGCTTTAGGGCACCAGCTGAACCCAATCCCATCAGGAGCCCTCAGAGCTACTGAAAGGACAGAAAGCTCAGGGCCGGCAAAGGGTTTGCTCCAAAGAGCTTACCTTGAAAGTAACCTGGGCCAGTGTCTGGACATTCAACAAAGATGGTAGAGGAAGAGGGTTTTTTTTGTTGTTATTGTTGTTTGTTTGTTTGTTTGTTTGTTTTTTGGTTCAGGGATCATTGCACCCACACCAGCTGAACTTAATCCAATCAAAAGCCCTCAGAACCCAGGGAGGCCAGGACCCCTCCCCACTTAGAGAGCAGGGTCTTTGGAAAGAACAGGGTGGGCAAAGGGGTTGCTCCAAAGGGCATTCCTTGAAAGCAACCTGGGCCAATCTCCAGGCATTCAAAAGAGATTGTGGAGGAGGAGGTTTTTTGCTTCAGGGCTCATTTGGCTCAAACCAGCTGAACATAATCCCATCAGGAGCCCTCAGAGCCCAGGGAGGCCATGACCTCTCCCCCCTTAGAGAGCAGGGTCTTCTGAAAAAACAGAAACCTAGAGGCAGAGTCAAGATGGCAGCTTAGAAGGAGCATAGACCTGGCAGCCTGGCCAGAGCTTTGGATTTCCTCCATATTTGCTCCAGCTGTCCAGGAAGTTTAAAACTCAGAGTAAACCCAGCCCAAGTAAGCTGAACTCAATCCCATCAAAAATCTCCAGAATGCAGGGAAGCCCAGGCTCCCCATCCATCTTCATTGACTGCTGGACTTTAAGCCAATCAAAAACCTCCAGAAGACAGGGAAGCTCAAACCCCCAACAACCCTCCCCCAGAGACTACACCAAGAGAACTTATGTTAAAGCTCCAAGAGGGGAGACTGATAGAAGTCCCCAAAAAAACAAAAAAAAAATGAGAGGAACAAGAGCACAGACAAATATGAGGAGTAAAGAAGGGGTGAATTTGAGCAAACAACAGAAAAAGAAGAAACTACAATAGACAGCTACTACTCAGCAAATGGAACAGAGGGGGAGAGATCAGCAAACGATAAACCAGAAAGCCCAGCAAATTGGATACAGCTGTGGAAGACCTCAAAACACAACTAAGAGAGGCTGGAGACATTTGGGAAAAGAACTTAAAAATTAAGATAAGTCATCTGGAAACAGAGGCACTTGAAATAAAACAAGAAAATAGTGTCTTGAAAGCCAAAATCAACCAGCTGGAAAATGAGGCAAAGGAAATGAAAGATGAGGCAAAGGAGATGAAAGACAAGGCAAAGAGGATGAAAGACGATCTTCGAAGAAAATCAGACCAGAAGGAAAAAGACGACCAAAAAGCCAGAGATGAAATCCAATCTTTAAGAACCAGAATAAAACAACTAGAATCAAGTGACCTCACAAGGCAGCAGGACACTATAAAAGAAAACAAAAAGGATGAAAAAATTGAGGAAAATGTGAAGCATCTCATTCACAAAATGGACGATTTAGAAAATTGTTCAAGAAGAGACAATTTAAGAATCATTAGACTACCAGAAGACCACGACAAAAGAAAAAGCCTGGACATAATACTAGAAGAAATTATCCAGGAAAACTGTCCCGAGATCCTAGAACAAGAGGGGAAAGTGGAGATTGAAAGAATCCACAGATCACCCCCTGTATTTAATCCCCAACTGACAACACCAAGAAATGTTATAGCCAAATTCAAAAACAATCAGATGAAAGAAAAGATATTACAAGCTGCCAAGAAGAAGCCATTCAGATACGATGGAAACACAGTGAGGTTAACAGAGGATCTTGCTGCATCCACACTGAAGGACCAAAAGGCATAGAATATGATCGATATTCCAGAAAGCAAGGGAACTAGGTCTACAACCAAGAATAAAATACCCATCAAAACTGACTATATTCTTACAGGGGAAAGTATGGTCATTCAACACAAAAGAAGAGTTCTAAGCATTCATAAATAAAAGACCAGACCTGAACAGAAAATTTGATGTCCAACCACAGAACTCAAGAGAATCATCAAAAGGTAATTTTAAAAAAGGGGGAAAAAACAAACAAACAAAACAACAACAAAAATTTTTAAGAGACTCAATAAGTTAAAATGATATGTATCCATATAAGAAAAGAGGTCATTGGTAACTCTTAAAAACTATTGCTATCACCTGAGCAGCTAGAAGAAGTACACTCAGAAGGAACAGTGACAAACTGTATAGGATGAAAGGACAAGACATAAATAGGTATATAGATATATGCATGCATAAATATATACACATGTGTATGTATATATATATATATATATATATATATATATATATACACGATTAAAGCTAAAAAAGAAAAGAGTTTATGACTAAAAGAAATGGGAAAAGAAAGAAATGGGGGTAAATTTATATGTCACAAAGAAGCTCATGGCGGGAGGGGGGAGAACATCAATTCAGTGGAAGGGTAAAGAGGTTGGAGATAGGAAATACTCAATTCTTACGTACTTTGAAACTGACCCAAAGAGGGAAGAACAATCCAATCCATTGGGAAAGAGAATAGATTTGCGCCCTATAGGGGAGTAGAAGGGTAAAAAACGGACTGGTGGGGAGGGAAGCAGTACAAGGGAGGGAGAGGATGGGGGAATTTTAAAAAGACTACAGGGGAAAATAAGGGAGGGAATAAGAAGGGAGGGGGGTAGAAAGGGAAGTAAAATAAGGGAGGGAAAGGGGGGGACTGACTATACACAAACATTGGTATAAAAGGAAATAGTGAAAGAAGAAAAGGCAGGACCAGGAGTAGAAATCAAAATGCTGGGAAATACACAGCTAGCAATCACAACTCTGAATGTGAATGGAATGAACACACCCATAAAACTCAAATGAATAGCATAGTGGATTAGAATCCAAAACCCTACCATATGCTGTCTGCAAGAAACACACATGAGGAAGGTAGATACACATAGGGTGAAAGTAAGAGGATAGAGCCAAAACTATTGGGCATCAAATGATAAAAAGAAGGCAGGAGTAGCAATCATGATATCAGACAAAGCCAAAGTGAAAATAAATCTAGTTAAAAGATATAGGGAAGGTAATTACATCCTGATAAAAGACAGTATAGACAATGAGGAAATATCTGTACTCAATATGTATGCACCAAATGGCATAGCATCCAAATTTTTAAAGGAGAAACTAGAGGAGCTCGAGGATGAAATAGATAGAAAAACTATACTAGTGGGAGATCTGAACCTTCCCCTATCTGAACTAGATAAATCAAATCAAAAAATAAATAAGAAAGAGGTGAGAGAAGCAAATGAAATCTTAGAAAAATTAGAGTTAGTAGACATATGGAGAAAAATAAATGGGGACAAAAAGGAATACACCTTCTTTTAGCAGTACATGGTACATTCACAAAAATTGACCATGTATTAGGGCACAAAATCATTGCAAATAAATGCAAAAGGAAAGAAATAATAAATGCAATCTTCTCAGACCACAGTGCAATAAAAATAATAATTAGTAAGGGTATTGGATAGAGAAATCAAAAATTAATTGGAAATTAAACAATATGATTCTCCAAAACCAGCTAGTTAAAGAACAAATCCTAGAAACAATTAATAACTTCATTGAAGAAAAGGACAATGATGAGACATCCTTTCAAAACCTGTGGGATGCAGCCAAAGCAGTACTCAGGGGGAAATTTATATCCTTGAGTTCATATATAAACAAATTAAGAAGGGCAGAAGTCAATGAATTGGGCAGGCAAATTAAAAAACTAGAAAGTGAACAAATTAAAAATCCTCAGATGAAGACTAAATTAGAGATCCTAAAAATCAAAGGAGAAATTAATAAAATTGAAAGTCAAAGAACTATAGATTTAATAAATAAGACTAGAAGCTGGTACTTTGAAAAAACAAATAAAATTGACAAAGTACTAGTCAGTCTAATTTAAAAAAGGAAAGAAAAAAAAACCAAATTGACAGTATCCAAGATGAAAAGGGAGACCTCACCTCTAATGAAAAGGAAATCAAGGCAATCAGTAAAAACTACTATGCCCAATTATATGGCAAAAATATGGCAATCTAAGTGAGATGGATGAATACTTATAAAAATATAAACTGCCTAGACTAAAAGAAGAAGAAATAAATTACCTAAACAACCCCATATCAGAAAAAGAAATTGAACAAGCCATCAAAGAATTCCCTAAGAAAAAATCCCCAGGTTCAGACAGATTCACAAATGAATTCTATCAAACATTCAAAGAACAGCTAACCCCAATACTATACAAACTATTTGACAGAATAAGCCAAGAAGGCGTTTTACCAAATTCTTTTTACGACACAAACATGGTATTGATCCCAAAGCCAGGCAGGTTAAAAACAGAGAAAGAAAACTATAGGCCAATCTCCCTAATGAATATAGATGCAAAAATCTTAAATAGGATACTATCAAAAAGACTCCAGCAAGTCATCACAAGGGTTATCCACTACGATCAGGTAGGATTCCTACCAGGAATGCAAGGATGGTTCAATATTAGGAAAACCATCCACATAATTGACCATATAAACAAGCAAACTGACAAAAATCACATGATTATCTGAATAGATGCAGAAAAAGCCTTTGACAAAATACAACACCCATTCCTATTGAAAACACTAGAAAGTATAGGAATAGAAGGGCCTTTCCTAAAAATAATAAACAGTATATACCTAAAACCATCAGCAAACATCATCTGCAATAGGGAAAAACTCAAAGCCTTCCCAATAAATTCAGGATTCAAACAAGGATGCCCTTTATCACCTTTATTATTTAATATTGTACTAGAAACACTAGCAGTAGCAATTAGAGAAGAAAAAGAAATTGAAGATATTAAAATTGGCAATGAGGTGACCACGCTGTCTCTCTTTGCGAATGATATGATGATTTACTTAAAGAATGCCAGGTAATCAACCAAAAAGCTAATCAAAATAATCAACAACTTTAGCAAAGTTGCAGGATACAAAATAAACCCACATAAGTCATCAGCATTTCTATATATCTCCAACCCAGTTCAGCAGCAAGAATTAGATAGAGAAATTCCATTTAAAGTCACCTGAGACAATATAAAATACTTAGGAATCTATCTGCCAAGACAAACACAGGAACTATATGAACACAACTACAAAACATTCTCATCACAATTAAAACTAGATCTAAACAATTGTAAAAACATTGATTGCTCATGGGTGGGACAAGCTAACATAATAAAAATGACCATCCTACCCAAACATCTATCTATTTAGTGCCATACCCATCAAACTTCTAAAAAACTATTTTACTGAATTAGAGAAAACCATAGCAAAGTTCATTTGAAAGAATAAAGGATCAAGGATATGCAGGGAAATAATGAAAAAAAAATACAAAGGAAGGGGGCCTTGCAGTCCCAGATCTCAAACTATATTACAAAGCAGCAGTCACCAAAACAATTTGGTACTGGCTAAGAGACACAAAGGAGGATCAGTGGAATAGACTTGGGGTAAATAACCTCAGCAAGACAGTCAATGAAAAACCCAAAGACCCCAGCTTTTGGGACAAAAATCCAGTATTTGATAAAAACTGCTGGGAAAATTGGAAGACAGTGTGGGAGAGATTAGGTTTGGATCAACACCTCACACCCTACACTAAGATAAACTCAGAATGGGCGAATGACTTGAATATAAAGAAGGAAACTATAAATAAATTAGGTGAACACAGAATAGTATACATGTCAGACCTTTGGGAAGGGAAAGATTTTAAAACCAAGCAAGACTTAGAAAGAGTCACAAAATGCAAAATAAATAATTATGACTACATCAAATTAAAAAGTTTTTGTACAAATAAAACTAATGTAATTAAAATCAGAAGGGAAGCAACAAATTGGGAAACAATGTTCATAACAAAAACCTCTGACAAAGGTCTAATTACTCAAATCTATAAAGAGCTAAACCAGTTGTACAAAAAACCAAGCCATTCTCCAATCAGAAAATGGGCAAGGGACATGAATAGGCAATTTTCAGTTAAAGAAATAAAAATTATTAATAAGCACATGAAAAAGTGTTCTTGATCTCTTATAATCAGAGAGATGTAAATCAAAACAACTTTGAGGTATCACCTCACACCTAGCAGATTGTTCAACATGACAGCAAAGTAAAGTAATGAATGCTGGAGGGGATGTGGCAAAGTAGGGACATTAATGCATTGCTGGTGGAGTTGTGAATTTATCCAACCATTCTGGAGGGCAATTTGGAACTATGCCCAAAGGGCGATAAAAGACTGTCTGCCCTTTGATCCAGCCATAGCACTGCTGGGTTTGTACACCAAAGAGATAATAAGGAAAAAGACTTGTACAAAAATATCCATAGCTGTGCTCTTTGTGGTGGCCAAAAATTGGAAAATGAGGGGATGCCCTTCAATTGGGAAATGGCTGAACAAATTGTGGTATATGTTGGTGATGGAATACTATTGTGCTAAAAGGAATAATAAAGTGGAGGAATTCCATGGAGACTGGAACAACCTCCAGGAAGTGATGCAGAGTGAGAGGAGCAGAACCAGGAGAACATTGTACACAGAGCCTGACACATTGTGGTACAAGAGAATGTAATGGACTTCTCCAGTAATGGCTTTACAATGTCCCTGAACAACCTGCAGCGATCTACAAGAAAAAAAACAAAACTATCCTCAAGCAAAGGACAAACTGAGGGAGTAAAAACACCGAGGAAAAGCAACTGCTTGACTACAGAGGTTGAGGGGGCATGATGGAGGAGAGACGCTAAATGAGCGCCCTAATGCAAATACCAACAACAAGGAAATGGGTTCAGAGCAAGGACACATGTGATACCCAGAGGAATCACACGTTGGCTAGGGAAGGGGTGGTGGGGGTCGGGGAGGAGGAAAAGAAAATGATCTGTTTCCAATGAACAATGTATGAAAATGACCAAATAAAATAATGTTTCAAAAAAAAATAATAGAGAGCAAAGAACAGAGCATGCTTCCACAGAGCCAAGGTCCAATAGAATGCAATGGAGAACTCAGTAAATCTGAGACCAGCAGTCATCTAGCTTAGACAATAATTGACATCACTAGAGGACACTGGCTGCTGTGTAAAAGTATAAATGTGAATTGGTCTGAATACATGAGTGTCTCTATTTCACATGTAAATAAAACATTCATACGTATGTGTTAGGCCACACTCAGATTCAAGAATGAATCCCCGATAGTAATTTTTTCCCCCATTCTCCTAGCACATTTTATTTAAGGAGGTCTTTTCTTTTCCCACTCCCCCCACCCATTTCTTGGTTCTTCATATTCATAATTTATCCTAATTTATCATGAATTAATCATTATTTCATCAATGTGTTTTATATGTTTTTGGTTCAAATGATCATCCCAAATACATTAAGGACAGAGTTTAAAAGTCAGACTTTAAAGATTTCTCTTATATGCCATAAATCTTTTTAAATGATAACTAGATGATAATCTCTTTATTTCTCTCCCATGATAACCCTAATCAATACAAACGATTTCAATTGTTTTTCAATTGCATTCTTTTTTCTCAATGATACATTTAGAAGGAATGAAGTCAGTCAGATCAGAAGACTTTGCATGACAATTTTCAGATCTGGTCAGTCTCCAAAATATCTATATGCACCCATTCATAAGGGTACAATCTGGAAATTATCCTTTGATTTTGTTTTCTAGAAGGCATTTCAAGCATAAAACAGCAATATTTAGGATCTGGATTTCTGTTGATCTCTCTGGTTTCAAAGGAAAGATGCTCTTTCCAAATACTGACAATTTTCTTCTACAAAACTAGAAAAAAATTTGAAGCAAAAGTCTTTAACATTATAGATGACTTTTCCCTCAAAAATTCTAGATATCATAGAAATAAGCACATAGGTTCTGGAAAAGTAATTCTTGGAAACAGAGCTTTTCTTTTTGCTTTTTTTTTTTTAATTTACCAAAAGGTCTTGGTTCCTTATGAGAGCTTTCAAATATTTTATAGCACATTTACCTCAATTAACAAATAGCCTGTACCCATAGAGGAGCTATTTTTATAAAATATTCCAAGTAATCAAGCCCTTAATATCCCCCTAAATGAATGGAACTTTAGAATCATTAACTTGTCAAAATGTAAATTCTGAATTTCTTCTATTTGCTCAGGTAGTCCTATAGAACTACATAGATACATGGTATTCTAAAAATAAGAAGGGCTATTTTTCAGTAGCATTTAAGCATTTTAAATACCATCTCTACTTTGATTCTCACAAAAAATACATGTGGTAGGTCCAATTATTGGTATCCCCATTTTACAGATGAGAAATTCAGGGCTAAAAGAGGTTAAGTAACTTAAAGGAAAAGGGAAGTAGGGAGGAGGTTAATAAGTGAAGGGGATATATTAAGGGAGTAATTAGACCAAAACAAAATGAACTCTAATTGAAGATGTACAAAATTTGTTATAAATTTGTAGTGAGAAAAATTAGAAAGTAAGGGAGTACCCTTCAATTGAGGAATGTCTGGAATACAAATGCAATAAAATAATATTATGTTGTAAGAACTGGTGAATGGCAATGGCTTCAGAGAAACAGGAAGCACTATTCTAATGGATCAGACTAAAGAAAACAGAATCCAAAGAAGAATTAATACAATGTCAATAATATTATAAAGACAAAGAACTTCCAAAGACTTAGGGAATGGAATTTGATAAACAGGATGCCAAAGAAAGACTCTAGAGCAGTCATGATAAAATACACTATCCATCTTCTGTTAAAGAGATTAAAGAGAAAATACCAAATCAGCTATATACAAGTGTGTGCATATGTGTATGTGTATAACATGTTTACATATATATACATACTGTGTGTTGTGTATTTGTGTGTATGAGAGTTTTCAATGAAGTGCTAAATTGCTACAAGAATCAAGAAAAAGCTCAAAGTAAGCTGTTGAAATTATCAGGGAAGCCAGACTAAGGAAGGTAGGATTTGATCACTGCCTTGAATAATGGCTTCTAGAAAGAACCAGATAAAACTTAACTGTATCATAAATAATTGATCCTGAATCAGTAATTAAATTATGTTAGTTCTCCTTCATGAGGTTGTTATAAAAGAAAGATTCAGTGAAAGAGGTCCGCTTTGGAGTCAGAGACCTTACATTTAAATCTAGCTCTGTTGTTTAACTACCCTCAAGTTGTCAGGCAAGTAATTTAATTCTCCCTGTTTCAGTTTCTTCATCTGTAAAGTAGGGAAAGGAGTTATGTCACACCAGATGATCTCCAGCTTTCTCATGGTTATAACCCAGGAAAGTGTTTGGCAAACTTTGGATCTTTTAATAACTTCTTAAAAGTTAATCTTACTACAATTCCCTCCCAATCTTCTAATTTACAATCATTTTAATGCTTCTCTACTCATTTTTAGAATTAAAAAAAAAACAACTTAATGTCCTTCCTTATAGATTATTATTCAAATACTGTAATGGTTATGTTTTTTACAAATGATTTAAAAGCATACCGTCAATGGAAAGAAAAGCAGTTTGTTAAATCCAACTATTTAAATCAGTCTAAATAATACAGTGATCAGGTATTTGGTGCAATAGATGGAGTGCTGTTCCTGGTGTCAGGAGGACTCTTCCTGAGTTCAAATCTGAACACCGACACTTGATAACTCTGTGACTCTAAGTAAGGGCCACTTATCCATGTTTCTTTACAGATGTTTCTTCACTTTGACAGTTTCTTTAACTGTCAAATGAGCTAGAGAAGGACATGGGAAATCACTTCAGTATCTTTGTCAAGAAAACTCCAAATAGGATAATGAAGGGTTGGACTGAAATAAATGAACAATAACAACAAAACAATATATGGCTGTGCTAGGATTGCCTGATGCTTAGTAGGAATTTAATATAATATTTGTTAAATTAAATGGACTCAAATTATATTCATATATCCAGTGCATTAAATTGAGGCATAAGACCAAAATGACTTAATTTCCAAATCCCTCCAAATCTTTATTTAAATCAACCATCTAGTTAAGAAACATTCTCAACTCTGCTTCAAGTATTCCTATACATGTCTTTAGAAAAGTATTCACTGCTATCTACCCTTTTGGCAAGTACTCTTAGCATCAGTAGCCTGCTTTGGATTGTACTGAATTTGAAATGGGATAGGTTTAATTTAAATTAAAAAGTCATTGTTATCAGTCCCTGCAGATGTGGGGAAAGTTTACTGTGCTTAAGTGACACCCATAAAGTGCAACTGAATAATACAGCAATAAAAATGAAAGCTGTTTAATTAAAATGTAACCAATGAAGAATTTTCAAGTGGAAAGATCCTATTTCCCATCACAGTGTCAAATGCTTTCCTTCTCTTCCCATTCCCAAATTCCAAACATTTAGTGTTTATAATTCGAAATGTTTCAAAATAGATTAAAGTAAGAGAGTATATATCAAAATCCCTAGTGTGTGTGTGTGGGGGGGTACTTTTTAAAAAGCAATTTCCTTTATCTTTTTTTTTCATTGCACAGTGAATTTAAATCATTCCAAACAGCACATTATGAAGGCGAGCAATCAGCCCAACCAAGCTGAAAAGAGGAATGAATTTTCCTGTGAAATAAAGGGGGGAAAACAGTTAAAAATGAAATATTTTGTGTTATTTAAATTGCAAATGTAGTTATTTTTATCAATGTCTCCAATGCAGTTTGGCAGCTTTGAATAAATGATGAAAGTAACACCCCCCCTTTTCCCCCACTGTTATCAACAGTTTAGACAGTGCAATTAATTATTCCTAGGTGGATGTAGGTTTTTTCCTCTTCAAATTTTTGGCAGTTGTTTTTATGTTCAATGTTTCCATCTACTTGCTGGTAGATCTGATTATTTCATAAAAGATAGTGTCCATGGGGGGAAAAAGACACAAGATTACTACTGGGAGAATAATGAATTTCTACAGAGAATTCATCAACATACCTTTTCCTACCATTTCCTTCATTGTACAATGAAAAATATTTCAAGCTTAAAGAGAACATTTTATGCTTTATGCAGAGTAATTTGAAATTGCTGTCACTTAAAAATTATTTAAAAAACAAAACATTACTAAATCATCACCATTCTTTGCTACATGAGACTTGGGAGTCAATAACTACTTACTAGACAAAATCATTTAACCTGTCTCAGCCTCAGTTTCCTTATCTGAAATATGGAGATAATCATATCTTCCCTTCCCCAGAGTTGTTATGAGGAAAATGCTTTGCACACTCTGAAGTGCTTTATAAATGTGAGCTATTGTAATTTGTTATTGTTCTCTCTTATCACTCAGCTCAGAGGGCATGTGTCTTTCTATACAATCATTGTTGTCAGTCCTCCATCGCCCCATGCAGATTTGAAGAAATAAGCTGTAGGTTTCAGTTAGAAGAGGAAAAATACTCTTTTATGCTAGACATGTAGTCCCTTTACTTTTCTGGGCCTCATTTTCCTTATCTGCAAAATGAAGGGGTCCAACTGGATTATCTAAAACTCAGAATCTCAATCTTCTTACTGTGCCATGCTGCTCCACTGCTTGCAGTACATGCAATACTCCTTAGTGTTTGTGGATTTCAAGCCAGAAGAGCTACTATAACTCTCTTACCATAGAAAAGAAAACTATGCATCCATTCCACATCGCTGAAGCCTAAGCTAAGCTTGAATGCTCACAAAATATTCTTATTGTCTGACCTTACCAAGAAAGGCCATTGGTAAATGGTTATTCAAACTGTTCTATTCACCACAACATGCATTGCAAGATTTAAATAAGATTTACCATATGCTCCATGATGAAACTATTTGTGAAGGTCAAACAAAGGCGTTTTTATTACTTACTTATGGCCTTTTATTTCAATATTTAGATACCAATGTGTTGACCTTTCACAAATTTTCCAGAACTTTCTTTATCCATATATTTAATTTATATTTAATACAAACCCTCAGGGTGATAAGATTCTTTCTCTCTGTGATTCATTTCATTCTCCAATCTACTTAGTATGGCTTTTTAAAACATAATTCAGAAAGGGAGAAGAGAAGGAACTATTGGCGTATTTAAAATGATGTTTAATTCTTTACATTTTGGGTCATTTATAAAGAATAATTTCCACTTTTTATACTTTCCATTTGTATTTGACATTGAGATGTCATGAATCACCTCAAATGAGCAGATGAATCTAAAAACAGTTCATTCAAAAGTCAGTAATTTGAAGGAGCCATGGTTTCATTATTGTGGGTGTCTCCTCCACTAATACAGATGGCAATCCCTCCTTACCTAAGTAAGTCTTTAAAAATTTCTGCTGGATTGCATGCTACTTTTGAGCCTCTGTTCATTTAATGAGGCTGGTGCTAACATACCCTGTTGGGTTGAACCTGATAGAATTTACCTTAGATTAGCATAGTCTTTGAGGGTCAAGGAAACAACCTCCCCTCCTTATGAAAGGAATCAATTCATGCAGAAGCATATTTATACATTAACTCATTCATTCATTCATCTAGTCACTCAACAAATATTTACTCAACTAGCTTAGTAAAAACAATAAAATTATATGCCTTATTAGTCATTTTGTCTCCTTGGTCTCCAACAGAGTATCAGTGTATCCAAAAGAGTAAAACTATAGATAGTATAGTACTTATATTTAAATTCAGTAAATTAATTCTTGAGAAGTAGTCTGACTATATATATATATATATATATATATATATATATATATATATATATATATATATAAGGAATTGGCCTTGCAATCAGGAATAATTATTTTAAAGTTTATTCTCTGACACAGATTAAGGACGAATTTAAACTTTGTTTCCCCTTCCCAACCACTCCCAAGCAATTTCCTAAAATTCTGATTGGGAATTAACAAACAAGATCCTCAAAGACAGAATCAGAGAGAGACAGAAAAATAGAAACAGAGAAAAATACAGAGAGAGACACAAAGAGAGAAATAGAGGGTGACAGAGAGAACAAGCAGGCAAGGACACAGAAACAAAGTAAAAAAAATCAGAGAGACAGAGAGAGAGACAGAGACAGACAGAGAGACAGACAGACAGACAGAGTAAAAAGAACAAAGAAAAAAGGTCTTTTTCCCTGCTCCCCTTCTCCTTGCTACTCCATCAAAAAAGTAAGGCTTGGTAATGTTTTAAAGACATTGCTCAAATCATTGGGATTGTGAAAGACTGCTTACTCAGTTTGGCTATCATAATAATTGAGAACAAACACAAGTGGGAGATTTTCAGCTCTTTAGTAGCAATTTTGCCTACCAATCCAGCAAGCCCAAGTATTGAGAATATCATTAAGTGATGCCCTTTAAACATTCCATTGCACAGTGGAACTAACACAGGAGTAGGGACACTTTCAATAGCCTTCTGTGAGTATTGTGCCCAGAGGCTGTGTTGTTTTAGGAAAAAATAAGCCAGCAAAAAAGGATCAAAGCAATGAAACCTGAATCTTTTAGAGACCTACCATTTTCTTTTCAGCTCCTGAAATGAGAAGATTTTGAGAACAGAATTCCACTGATGTGGATGACGCAAGTGTGTTGTTACCTTACAAAGAAAACAAAACTCAACTCAACTTCATGGTTCATTTGCTTATCAAAAACAGTATTCATGAACATTTATGAATGTTGTTGTAGGTTCAGGCTTCTAGGTAGAAAAACTGCAAAGTAGGAGTACTGTATATTCAAAAAAAGGACCCTGTTCTCCTTACTGATCAAAGTTAAATCTAGCCAGCATAAATATAACCATAGTGTGGAATTTTCCCCTAACAACTTAGGCCTCTGAAATTCTCTTTCTGGAAGCATGCCCAACTGTCTCAAATTGGTTTTATGATTCTTGTTTCTATTGAAATCTTTGACACTCTGTTTCATATTTTAACTCTGCTTTGTGTCAAGAAACGATACCTGAATTTCTTATAAGCTGCTTAACTTTCTCAACATCAATTCATGACTTTGTTTGAGGACAGCTGACAGTTTCAGTGATAAACAGCACAATCTATCTGACTCACTTCTCTTCATTTATCCTTTTGAAATAAAATAATCAGTCTAGCCTACTGAGAATCCCTGGAAATGTACATTAGCAGTTTGTATAAAAGGGGGAAAAAAGATATTCTTGCCCCTAAAGTCACATTTTCCTAACTGTACACTTAGATTTTTTAAATACATAGAATCCATAAAGAAACTTTCTACGCTTGCTGTGAAAAGCCATAGAATTGGTTTAGAAGATTATGGTCAAATCTAATATGTCACTTTTAAAATCAAAGAAAGAAAAGGGCCAGGCTTCTCATTGGAAAAAAAAAAAAGTCTTCCCAAGGCTATCAGGATTCTGTTATAAGAAAATTCATGACTGTGCTTAAAGTCATTCTTTAAAGATTATGGATTTCTGTATATAGCTACTTAGACTGTCCTCTGTTTGATGATAATTATCTATTTTTGCCTTTTGTTGAATTTTAATCTTTTATAATTACAGTTAGAAACCATTTTTGACAATTATTTTCTGACATTTTGCAATCCAGATTCTCTCCTTCCCTCTTGACCCCCTCTCTCCCTGCTAGGTGACATAAATAGTCTCATGTAAGTTATTTTAGTGCTTTCATTCAATACATATTTCTATATTCTCAATGTTTTGATGAAAGATACATAACACATAAACAACATTAAAAAACACATGAAAGAAATAAAATGACAGATGGAATGCTTTGATCTGCAATCAGATTCTAATAGTTCCTTCTTTGACTGTGGATAGCATATCTTTTTTAATTTAAAAAATTTTTTAAACCCTTATCTTCGGTCTTAGAATCACTACTGTTTTTTGGTTCTAAGGCAGAAGAGTGGCAAAGGATAGGTAATGAGGGTTAAATGACTTACCCAGAGTCACACAGCTAGGAAGTGTCTGAGGCTAGATTTGAACCTAGGACCTCCCATCTCTAGGCCTGGCTCTCAATTCACTGGGCCAACCAGCTGCACTTTAACATATATATATATATATATACACACACACACACACACACACACACACACACACACATACTTTTTTTTAATCATGAGTTCATTAGCATTGTCTTGGAACCTTGTTTTACTGAAAATAGTTTAATTCCTCGCTTTAATCACCATACAATATTTCTGTTACTATATACACTTTTCTCCTGTCTTTGCTTACTTCAGTTTGCTTCAGTTCATATAAAGTCTTTGCAAACTTTTCTGAAGTCATTCTGTTCATCATTTCTCATGGCACAAGAGTTTTCCATTACAACCATAAACCACAGCTTGTTCAGTCCTTCCCCAAGGGATGGACATTTCCTCAGTTTCTATTTCATTGTCACTTTAAAAAAAATCTGCAGATACTTTACCCACTTCTATTATTTTCATGTTGCTTTTCTCATTTATCCTTCTGTTCATCTCCTTTAAGCCTTTCCCTGTTAATGAACACTTTTGCTTCTGTTTACCTGCCTCCCTGCATTCCCCCTCCCTTTTGTCCATCCAACCCTCTTTTTTTTTTTTACCTCCCCTTCTTAAGTTCCTATTGGGTCAGCTAGATCTCTATACCTAACTGAGTTGTGAATGTTATTCTCACTCTGTGTCAATTCCAAAGAAAGTTCTCTTTTAGTATATTGATTTTTATGCCTTCTCATGTGAGATAATTTACCCCCAACTTTCTCTCCTTTTCTCTTTTCCCAGTTTATTACTCTTTCTTATGCCTTGATTTTAAAAAACAATATCCTTTTATAGTCAACTTAATCTCTTCTCTCTGGCTATTCCTATTCATCACCTTAATATTGACAAGGTTCTTAAGTATCTTCAGTACCTTAGGCATCCTAAATACTTTAGGCATCAGGTATTTGAAAGATCATATATATCTTAAGCATCTTAGTTATCTTAGTAGTAATACAATTAGTTTAACCCTGTTTTTTTTTTACTTGATTACCTTAAAATATCTAAAGTATCATAAATATCTCTTGTCCCATAAGTATCTTAATTGTTCTAGTTATCACTTTCCCAAGCAAGGAATATGAACAATTTAATCCCAGTGTTTCCCTTTTCCTCTTTAAATATATTAAATACTTTAGGCATCTCTTATACTATAGGAATCTTAAATATCCTAGTTGACACTGTGTGGAGTAAAAATTAGTAATTTTTACATTATTCAGAGTTATAGTTAGCATTAGCATTAATAGTGGTAGCAATAATTTCTGATCAATTATCCCTGTAACTCTTCTATATAGATTAGCTCAGCTATGTCCTTCAGGGAAGAGAGAAAGGAAGCCGATCTCTACATAACAAACAGTAGAGACATCCTCTCCCTGAAGGGAATAGACCCTTCCCCCCACTCGAGTCCATTCTGATTATCAGAACTCCTTTAAACGTGTCAAACACCTTTCCTTTCCTTTCTTATTAATTCTCAGTAAACTTGCAATCAGTATTTCAGGGGTTAAGAAACTGATGTCCCATGTAAAATTACAGTACAAAGAATCCAGTGAGAAGGCCATGACTTGGGATTTTGGTTATTTGACTATAATACTCCTATAATTCTTAAATTTGGGATTTATTTCAGGGGATGATTAGTAAATTCTTTCAATTTCTACTTTTCTTGTTTAAGAACATCAGGAAAATTTTCCCAGATAATTTCTTTCAATATTTTGTTCAGATTCTTTTTTAACATGGCTGTCAGGCAATTCAATCCTTCTTAAAATATCACTTCTGAATTTATTTTCCAGGTCAGTTGCTTTTCCAGTGAGTGATTATAAATGTTTTTCTATTTGTTCATTTTTTGACTTTGTTTCATTGTTTCCTGCTATCTCATGAAGTTATTAGCTTCAATTTGACCAATTCTAATTTTTAGGAAGGCATTTTCTTCCTTGGGGCTTTGCATTTTCTTTTTAGGCAGTTATTTTCCTGTTTGAGGGAATATATTTCCTTTTTTTTTTTAGGAAATCATTTCTTCAGTATATTTTTGTTCTAAACTGTTGATTTTTCCCCCATTATTTTCTTTTCTAATTTTTCTTCTAAGTTTCATATGATTTATTTTGTAATCTATTTTTGGAACTCTTCCAGGGGCTTAATTTGGGCTTGAAATCCTTTCATATGTTTGTTAAATATGTGCTTAGCCTTGTTCTTAGAGTAAAGGAGTACTATTTTGTGCCTGTATTGTGCTTTGGGTCATTTTAGCTATCTCCTCTTAGATTAAATACTCTGCAGAAGCAGTCTGATTGCCCTTCCTTCTGAACATTTGCAGGTGTTCAGTTCATTTGGTTGGAGTGGGGTTCTGCCCAATCCCAATGAGACTGGATTATTTTCGGGAGAATTCCTCCCACTGCTGCTTGCTCTGAATTGCATTGGTTTTCTCTCTTATGGTATTGAGGCTGGACTAAACTTGCTGTGTTCTTCCTTCTGCTGCTTATGCTTTATTGCCTGTGAGTCCCAATGACACTTGTTCAGTGCTCCTACTTTATATTTCAGTCAGATGAGTCCTCCTTGCTGCCTCTCAAACTTGTTCTGGGCTGAGTCCTGCTTCACCTCTTCTTCTGTTGTTTCTGCTGTCCCAGAATTCATTTTTAGGCATTTCTGTACTTTAGGAGTGTGGTTGGTGGTTTTCAAATATTTCTTACTTACTATCTTCTATTCTGCCACTGCTTTTGCTGCTTCTGCCACAGTCACTACTATGGCTCTTTGTTGGCAATGACTTCAAGATAAGATCTCTTGCCACAAGAATTATTTAGCAACTTTCATGAATGGTGAGCTCTAATCTTTGCTAAGCTATTTTTTTTTTCCTTTAGGATGGATGAAAAATGAATTCCACCTCATTTTCAAAAGAAGAAATCCTTTTTGCTTCTCATTTGAACTTAAGAGAGCTTAGGATTCAATCAAAACCAAATTCCAGGTTTCTTTCCAACAAAGTTTAAAATTAAATTTTCTCAACTCATGGTAAATGAAGAACTGGTAAGTTTCATGTAAAATGAAAAAAAAAAATTGGTCACTATTGCATGCTACTTTTTTCTCTTCTCTATTCCATCCTTTCTAAATGTGCAACATGACCTATCTATTAATGGTTTGATCCATTTTAATTGCTACAAAGATGCTTTTAATGTCTTTAATTCCCTATTTTTGATCAATATCCACTTTTCCTCCCAGCCTTTAATTCTATACTAGATGCTAGTATTTTCAACTCATTTTATTGGTTTTTAATGATTGAAAGACCTTCATGCTTCAAATTTATAAATGTACCCTAGAATCTAAGGCATCTCAAGTGATATAGCTTTTTAGAGACATTTAGAAAGCTTCTTTTCTGCATATGAAGCTGATGAAATTTGAAATCTTTTCAATCCTTTTCTACCACCTCTTCCAGTTGTAGCAACAAATAGTAGTAAATAAAGCAAAGAAAATCCTCTACCAATCACTTAGACCTGATCCCTCTTTTCTGACCCCAAATATATACCCAATTCAAGCAAAGATTTTTTCATTTGTTTCCCAATAGGCTATGTGCAGATAAGATGACATTCCAAGAGATTTTTAAAAGATTTTAATCATGTGCTCCTTATATAATTCCTCTGAGTCCCATTGAGACTTGTTTAGTGATTTTTTCTCATATATCAGTGTGATGAGTCCTCTTTCCTGTTTCTTGACATTGTTCTGAGACAGAACACTGTTTCATCCATTTCTTCTGTTGCTTCTGCTATCCATATTCATTTTAAGGCATTTTTGTTCTTCTTTGGTCATTTAGGAGGTGGTTGGTGGGTTTCAAGTGTTTTTCTAACTTACAATTAGTTTTTATTTGCTGTTTGTTATTGTTATTTTCACCCAGGATAAATGGTCAAAAATGTGCCTAGGGTAAATATCACTGAAATTCCTTTAATTGAGTCTGAATCTACTCTTGAAGAGGCTACTTTTAAGAGAAAGAACTCACCTGAATTGTGGCAGATGGGAGAGGGGAGAAGAAGCTGCCATCTGGTAAGTTCCTAGTTTATTTTACAATTTTAATTTTGTTTCTATATCACCTTCACTTTTAGTGTTTCCCTTCCCTTCTCTTCCATAAAGCCATTCTTTTGTTTTTGAAGAAGGTCAATGACATCAAATTGTTGGGGTCAGGATACAGTGTATGCCACTCTGGCTGATCAGTCCAAAGGATCTCTGTCATATGTTGGTGCACACAAGTGGTCCATTAGAACATTTGGAATGGATGTATCCCTGGATTTGTGTAGGTCACATTTCCTTTGTGCTTCTGAGATTCTGCTTTGCTCATAGAGTGTTTTCTGTGATGCAGTCATACCATGTTGAGTAGTCCTGTGCCAGAGTTTTTCATGTCTCACAACTGATAACTAAAGTTCCTCAGAGAGACCTTGAGAGTGGTTTTCTAATGATCCTGTGAGATCTTGCCTTGTATGAGTTTTCCATAATATAGTCTTTTAGGTAAATGTGCTGAATAACTAAAAGCACTTTAATGTCCCTCTGAATTTCTGTGGCTTAAATCAAAGTCACAGTCGCCCTTCAATTTTAGTTATGGCTATACAAATCCTCAATTTTTAAGTGAGTTTATTATCCCCACCATAACCATAAGGGGTATCATGCAAAGAAGGATAGTGCTATGTGAGGTAAGTGCAGAGGAAACAAAAGGTAAGAATAAAATGTATTTCCCCAACTTCATCTCAAATGAAACTTCAGAGAGCTTGGTCCTGAAATATTGCATGAACCTAATTCTGTGTTATAGACTGAGAAACTAAATTCATTCCATGTCAAATTTTGTTGATGATACCATGATATTTTCATTACCAGAAACTGCTTGATGTTATAGTGGATACATTGCTAGACCTGGAAGTCAGGGAGTCCTGAGTTAAAGTCTAGCCTGAGATACTAGCTCTTTGAACTTGGACAAGTCACTCAATGTTTATCTCAGTTTCCTCAAACATAAAGTAGAGATTAATACCTACTTCCCCAGGCTGTTGTGAAGATCAAATGAGGTTCAGTTTTTAAAACCCATTCCTTCTATGTTATATTCTTTTCTAAGTAATGGTTCCAAGAGCAGTAAGGGCTAAGCAAATAGGATTAAGACTTCTAGCTCTTCTGTGATCTCAGCTTGTACTATGTAAAATTTAAAAATTTATTCTCTAATAATAAAAATATTATATTTTATGAGGTTTATTAAGGCTCATTAGAAATCAAGGAATAAAGAGGATACAAAATAAAGCCACGTGCCCATGGATGATTAGTCCATTTAAAATCCCCGTGCTTAGCTTACCACCATACTTGCTGCATCATGCAAGAAGAGAGCACATGGGACGTGTTACTACCAGTTGAATACAAATAATGTGATCTTGACAATGTGGAGAAATAGGCAAGATTATAGGGAATTATGGGAAATACCAAGGACTTCTGGGGAATTAATTCTAAGGTTCAAAATCTCCATTTATACAACTGAAGAGGGAAAATAAGCAGAAGGATTTTCATGTATGTTAAAAAAAAAAAGACTGTGGAGAGGCAGTTAGGTAGCTCAGTGGATAAAGAATCAGGCCTGGAGTGTGGATGTTCAAATCTGACATCAGACATTTTTTAGCTGTCTGACCCTAGACAAGTCATTTAACTGCCATCGCCTACCAGATGGGCAACCTTTTGAGCTTGGTATGTCAAAATTTGCCAAAAAATTGAGCATAACTTGGGTGATGTGTCACTTTGAGGAAAAAAAATAATTTTGTAATATTTATACTTTAAATAACAAAAATGTGTAATTGTAATATATAACTATTTCATAAACCAAAAACTAATTATTCCACTTACCTTCTTTGTTCATCTGTCAGTCGGTTTCTTTTGTTGGTCTTGATATTAATTAACTTGTGTGGGGTGCTGTGAACTAAGATAAGTGAAGGGGATGGGGAATTCTTTCACTAACCAGCCTATTAGTGACTTTTCTGAATTTCATTGGCTAAATCTTCAATTGAAGGTGATATTTTGTACACTTCAACCCCAAGCAAGCACTACTAACTTCATCTATCAATCTGTTTCTTTTGTTGGTTTTTATATTATTTAACACTGAGAAAAAGATCTGACAAAAGTATGGAGAGGGAAAAATTATGAATAAAGTCTTTGCTGTATTTTTCAGGGTGCTAAAAATGTCTGGTAATAGGTTCCAGGCACTCCTTTGCAGGTGGGCCAGAGCCCAGCCCTGCCCCACCCCTCCCCACTCAGCTGGCCTGAGGGCACCTCAAGATCAGTGGCTGCAGCCTGCCTGCCCTTGCTCCTCCTCCCTGGCCTCACCCCCCACTCACCCCAGTTGCCTGGCGTGCACTGCCCACTACCTGCCCCTGCCCCCATGGCTAGCACATGGAGCAACTTCCCCCTAAACCGCCCCCATTACTACCCCCACCTCACCAGGACATGGCCACAGCCACGCCTGCAGGCACACAGCTTCGCAGGTGGCTCCCTGACCCTGAGGCATGCTGAGCTGTCTTCAAAAATGGCTACATGTGTCAGTGCTGACACGTGTGTCATAGGTTCGCCATCGCAGTCCTAGCCCTTGCTGTTCTTCTGTCTTCTTAGAACTGATATTTAGACAGAAGGTAAAGATTTAAATATATGTATGTGTGTATATATATATATATATTTATAAAAAACTACAGATAACATAATTCTTGAGGTGAGGCATGGAGAGAAGACAGATTAAAATAGTGATCTATTTAGGATTTCCTTTTTTGCTTAAACAATTTGGTCTAGGAGAAATATCAGTCAGCCATCTCTTAGATAACCCAGTGAAGTGGTAGTAACTAGGTGACTATTGTTGTATCTTAAGATAGCAAAGGTGAGAGGCAGATGGGCAAGCAAGAGAGAAGTGAAGTTGTTGGACTGGGCTACAACAGTTAATCCTGATCTATTCTTTCCCTTTACCCAGTCTAGCAGGAAATATTCAGGGCCTCCTTTCGTTTAACCTGTTTCTGCCCTGGTGAGGCCAAAGCATAGTCTGTTTTATATGAAAAGTGTTTTGAAATATAAGAACTGGGTTCCAACAAAAGGAAGGGTTGTGTGTCTATAAATCACTTGGCCTCCAGCTGGACAACTTATTGTTATTCCTTAAACCCCAGAGGATATTCTGCCCATAGCTATATTTACTGTTTCAGAGCAGAAAAATGCAAGGCAGAGAGAGAAGGAAGGGAAGGTTGAAATATGATGGGAAAACATTTTTCTTGATTCCAATATAATAACATTAGAGTGAGTGTGGAAGAACTAGAAGAGAAATAAAGCTACAAGAATTTATGGCATGCTATGGGGACTCCAACCTCCTTCTCTATGGGGAAAAAACAAAGATCTTATGTAGCTTTGGACTGCTGCTTATCTAACAAGCAGAAGGGGCAAATCCCTGATGCTTGGATTGCCTTTGGAAAATTGCAGATTATTTTACCCCAGACATCTCCTTAAAACAAAGGCCTATCTTTTTAACCCTGAAATCTTCCAGTGATACATGTCTATGTGTCAAAGAATGCCACACTTTCAGAAGTTGTGCAGTTGAGTCTCCAAGGGCAATAGAAAATTGTATGGCAGGCTTGAATAGCCTGCAGCACATTAGAAATGAGGAATTGAGCAGGAAAGGAGGGCTAGGGAATGTCATCAAAAAAATGTATGACCAGATTTAAAAAAAAGACTAGTTATAGAGTGAAAGATAGGGATTACTGAGAATAGACTAAGTTCCATTGGTATCCTTGCAATGTCACAAGATTTAGAGGAAGGCTCCAGGAAGATTATATGGGCAATTTCTGGTGAATTTATAGGAGAGTATGGTCATGAGTCACACAAGATAACTATGTGTTGGGATCTGAGTTTCCAGAGACAGTGCTATATCCAATGAAGCATTAGCAGCTAGATGGTATAGTGGATAAAGCTCTGGACCTAGCGTCAGGAATTGCCAAGTTCAAATCTGACCTCAGACACTTACTAGCTGTGTGACCATAGGCAAGTCACTTAACCCTATTTGCCTCGGTATTCTCCTCTATAAAATGATATGGAGAAGAAAATGGCAAACTACTCTAGTATCTTTGCCAAGAAAATCCCAAAGAGGGTCATGAAAAGTTGGAAATTCCATGACTAAAAGGAATGAACAACATATTGAAGCATTAATGGACAGAGAGATAATCTAAGAGGATTTTTGAAGACTTTGAGTGGAACAGAAAGCCAATGAATCAACAAGCAATTATTAAGTACTAGGCATTGTACTAAATACTGGGATAAATACAAATAAAAGTAGAAAATAGTCTTTGCTATGGAAGAACTTTCATTCTAACAAGAGAGACACTAGGTAAATGATGAGGCATAAACAAGATATAAGCAGAGTAGATGCAAAGTAACTTGGGAGGACAAAATTACTAATAGCTGAGAATGCCAGTAAAGGCACTCCTGAGGTGTGGCCAGAGAAACTAGGAAGCAGAGATGATAGGGATGAACAGTGAAATGCTAGTAAATGTTTAACAACCTGCTCCCTGAGGAAAAAGTAATGTCAAATATATGTAGACATGCATTCAAAGAACATTTTAAAATTTAATCTGCATTATTAAAATTTTCCCCAATATTCTCTTAAGTTTAGACAATCAAAAAATTATAAATCAAAGCTTGATTTGTAACTTCTTCCAATTTTCGAGATGTAAATACTAACATTCAAATTTTAACATTTGAATCTCGAGAGCCATTTTGAATTGACTCCAACCCATCACTCATGAGGAACACGTCAGAGAATATTTGACCATTCCTTGGAGACTGCAACCACTAAGAAAATTCAGTCTGTTATGCTAGACAAATGTCGAAGTACTTTCTAGGATACATCAAGCTTATATCTCAGAGAATAAATGCAAACTTATACTTAGTATGTATGATCAGAAGGGAAAAAAAAGACTAGTGATAGAGTTAAAGATAGGGATCACTAAAAAACACTTGGTAAATCCCATTGATATCTTTTCAATGTCACAAGATTTAGGAGAAGGCTCCATATAGATTCTATTGGCCCTTTCTAGTGAATTTATAGAAGAGTTTGGCCATAAGTCACATAAGAAAACTATATATAACTTCCAGGTAATCATGGCTGCAATGTAGACGCCACACGCTTCCTCTCCCCGGCACCAAACGAAACAGACTACATCAAAGGAGCATAAAAATCACCTTTGGCAGAACAGGACTCCCCAGTATCCCACAGAGGTGAAGGTATGAGGGGCTTGAACATTTCCACACTATAATAAGAAGGAGGAAAAGCTTGCACAGAAAAGTGAACTGAGCCGCCCTTCCCCCACATCACCTCCCCCACCAAACCAGAGTGAGCTACCTGAGCACTCACTGGGACAGCGAGTGAGTGGGGAACATCTCTGTCTGGGGGGGGGGGGGGCACTCCAGGGTCCTTGGGATCTGAGGACTGCCAGGAAAAAACATCTCAGGGTGGTTTCACTGGAGAACCCGGCGCTGATCACAGGGGTCAGCGGAGCTGTAATTGGGGCGGCTGCGCTGAACATCTCCTCAGAGGTAAACACCAGGGGCAGACTACGTGCTGATTATTTGGGTGGAGCTGAACATCTGGGCAGTGTGGCTGTGATCAGGGACCCAGTGCTCTAAGAAACCTCAGAGGCTGGGAAGAACTAGTCTGAAGCAACCTAAATTCACAGAAAAACCACCCATATAACCCAGACCCCAGACCAAAAAGGAAAGGGGAATAAAACCACCAAAGGCACCCAAAATCAAGCCTCCAGGAAGAAAGGGAAAAAAGTGACTATTGAAAACTTTTATGGTGGAAGTACTAAAGGAAAAGAGGAGAATGAGGAGGAAACCCCCCCAAAAAATCAGAACATGCCTCCCAAAATGGAAACTATCAACAAGCTCTGGAAGATCTCAAACTGGAACTTATCCAAAAGATGGAAACCTGGAAAGAAAAATGGGAGAAAGAGATCAGCAGTCTGACAGATAAGACTGCTCAATTGGAAAAAGACCTCGAAGCATCCAATAGAAGGGCAGACAAAGCTGAAAAGCAAAAGCAGTCTCTAAAGACCAGAATCAAGGAACTCGAAGAAAGTGAGATGATAAAACAGCAAGAATCAATAAAGCAAACCCAAAAAATTAATGAATTAGAAGAAAACATAAAATATCTCACTGAGGAGGTCACCGATCTGGAAAACAGAGGGAGAAGAGAAAACCTCCGAATTATCGGTCTCCCAGAAAAACCAGAGATAAACAATAAACTCGATATTATTCTACAGGAGATTATAAAAGAAAATTGCCCCCATGTTCTGGAGCAAGGGGGCAAAATAGAAATAGAAAGGATTCATAGATCACCCTCTATACTAAATCCCCAAAAGACAACCCCTAGGAATGTAATTGCCAAATTCAAGAGCTTCCAAGAAAAGGAGAAAATTCTACAAGAAGCCAAGAAGAGGAGCTTCAGATATAAGGGGGCTCCCATAAGGATCACACAGGACTTAGCGGCTAACACACTAAGAGACCGCAAAGTATGGAACACAATATTTAGAAAGGCAAGAGAGCTGGGTCTCCAACCGAGAATCAACTACCCAGCAAAACTGACTATATACTTCCAGGGGAAAGTATGGGCATTCAACAAAATAGAAGATTTCCAAGCATTTGCTAAGAAAAGACGAGAACTTAGTGGAAATTTTGATATCCAAGCACAGAAAGCAAGAGAAACATGAAAAAGTAAATATGAAAGAAAGGGAAAAGGAGATAAATCTTATCTTTTTCTTTAAGTCAAACTCTCTTCTATAAGGACTACATTTACATCAAATTATATATATTAATATGTGGGGAAAATGTTTTGTGTAACTCTCATAAATTGTAGCATCATAAGAGTAGTTAGAAGAAACAAGAATAGGGAAAGATTGGGGCATTAAGAAGATTTGGGGAAAGTGGGGGCAAAGAAAGGAAAAGGGAGTGGGGAACCGTCGATAATACTAAGACTTACTTCAAGAAATAGGGGGGGACTTAATAGGATAATCTTTACCATATAAAGATACACATGGGAAGGGGAGGGCAAGAACTCTCATATGAGAATGAGAGGAAGAGAGCGTGAAGTGGAATTACTTAAACCTTACTCTTAGTGAAATCAAATCTGAGAGGGAAGAACATCTAGATCCAGTGGGATCCTGAATTCTATCTTATCCATTAGGGCAAGAAAGAGAGGGGAGTATAAAAAGGGAGGGAAGGAGAGGGGGGAGGGGAAGGGAGCATAAAAAGGGAGGGGCTAAAAAGGGAAGCATCTCAAGGGAGGGGACTAGGGGGACTGACCTAAAGTAAATCACTGGTTCAAAAGGAAATAGCTAAAGAAGAAAGGTCAGAACTAGGGGAAGATATCAAAATACCAGCGAATCCACAAATGACAATCATAACTTTGAACATGAATGGGATGAACTCACTCATAAAACGTAGACAAATAGCAGAGTGGATTAGAACCCAAAACCCTACCATATGTTGTCTTAAAGAAACACATATGAGATGGGTTGACACTCACAAGGTTAGAATTAAAGGTTGGAGTAAGACCTTTTGGGCCTCAACTGATAGAAAGAAGGCAGGAGTTGCAGTCATGATATCTGACAAAGCCAAAGCAAAAATAGACCTGATCAAAAGGGATAGGGGAGGTAAATATATTCTGCTAAAAGGAAGTATAGACAATGAGGAAATATCACTAATCAACATGTATGCACCAAATGGTATAGCATCCAAATTTTTAATAGAGAAACTAGGAGAATTGAAGGAGGAAATAGACAGTAAAACCATATTAGTGGGAGACTTGAACCAACCACTATCAAATTTATCTAAATCAAACCAAAAAATAAACAAGAAAGAGGTCAAAGAGGTGAATGAAATCTTAGAAAAATTAGAGTTAATAGACATATGGAGAAAAATAAATAGGGACAAAAGGGAATACACCTTCTTTTCAGCACCACATGGCACATTCACAAAAATAGATCATATACTAGGTCATAGAAACATGGCACTCAAATGCAGAAAAGCAGAAATAATAAATGCAGCCTTTTCAGATCACAAGGCAATAAAAATATTGATCGGCAAGGGTACATGGAGAGCCAAATCAAAAATTAATTGGAAATTAAATAATATGATACTCCAAAATCAGATAGTTAGAGAAGAAATCATAGAAACAATTAACAATTTAGTTGAAGAAAATGACAACAGCAAAACATCCTTTCAAACCTTATGGGATGCAGCCAAGGCAATACTTAGAGGAAAATTCATATCCCTGAGTGCATATATTAACAAATTAGGGAGGACAGAGATCAAGGAATTGGAAATGCAAATCAAAAAACCTGAGAACGAACAAATTAAAAACCCCCAGAAGAAAACCATACTAGAGATCCTAAAAATTAAGGGAGAAATTAATAAAATCAAAAGTGACAGAACTATTGAGCTAATAAACAAGACTAGAAGCTGGTACTTTGAAAAAACAGACAAAATAGACAAAGTACTGGTTAATCTAATTTAAAAAAGGAAAGAAGAAAGGCAAATTAACAGCATCAAGGATGAAAAGGGGGACCTCACCTCCAATGAAGAGGAAATTAAGGCAATCATTAAAAACTACTTTGCCCAACTATATGGCAATAAATATACCATCCTAGGTGATATGGGTGAATATTTAAAAATATATAAATTGCCTAGACTAACAGAAGAAGAAATAGAATTCTTAAATAATCCCATATCAGAAAATGAAATCCAACAGGCCATCAAAGAACTCCCTAAAAAAAAATCCCCAGGGCCTGATGGATTCACCAGTGAATTCTATCAAAAATTCAGAGAACAGTTAATCCCAATACTATACAAACTATTTGACATAATAAGCAAAGAGGGAGTTCTACCAAACTCCTTTTATGACATAAACATGGTACTAATTCCAAAGCCAGGCAGGCCAAAACCAGAGAAAGAAAATTATAGACCAATCTCCCTAATGAATATAGATGCAAAAATCTTAAATAGGATACTAGCAAAAAGACTCCAGCAAGTGATCAGAAGGGTCATCCACCATGATCAAGTAGGATTTATACCAGGGATGCAGGGCAGGTTCAACATTAGGAAAACTATCCACATTATTGACCACATCAACAAGCAAACCAACAAGAACCACATGATTATCTCAACAGATGCAGAAAAAGCCTTTTATAAAATACAACACCCATTCCTACTAAAAACACTAGAAAGCATAGGAATAGAAGGGACATTCCTAAAAATAATAAATAGTATATATCTAAAACCATCAACTAATATTATCTGCAATGGGGATAAACTAAATCCATTCCCATTAAGATCAGGAGTGAAACAAGGATGCCCATTATCACCTCTATTATTTGACATTGTATTAGAAACACTAGCAGTAGCAATTAGAGAAGAAAAAGAAATTGAAGGCATTAAAATAGGCAAGGAGGAGACCAAATTATCACTTTTTGCAGATGACATGATGGTCTACTTAAAGAATCCTAGAGATTCAACCAAAAAGCTAATCGAAATAATCAACAACTTTAGCAAAGTTGCAGGATACAAAATAAACCCACATAAGTCATCAGCATTTCTATATAATTCCAACACAGTTCAGCAGCAATAACTAGATGGAGAAATCCCATTCAAAATTACCTTAGACAAAATAAAATACTTAGGAATCTAGCTCCCGAGACAAACACAGGAACTATATGAACACAACTACAAAACATTCTCCACACAACTAAAACTAGACTTGGACAATTGGAAAAACATTAACTGCTCATGGGTAGGATGAGCCAATATAATAAAAATGACCATCCTACCCAAACTCATCTATCTATTTAGTGCCATAACCATGGAACTTCCAAAAAAATTTTTTACTGATTTAGAAAAAAACATAACAAAGTTCATTTGGAAAAACAAAGGATCAAGGGTATCCAGGGAAATAGTGGGGGAAAAAATACAAAGGAAGGGGGCCTTGCAGTCCCAGATCTCAGACTATATTATAAAGCAGCAGTCATCAAAACAATTTGGTACTGGCTAAGAGACAGAAAGGAGGATCAGTGGAATAGACTGGGGGCAAGCAACCTCAGCAAGACAGTATATGACAAACCCAAACATCCCAGCTTTTGGGACCAAAATCCACCATTTCATAAAAACTGCTGGGAAAATTAGAGGACAGTGTGGGAAAGATTAGGTTTAGATCAACACCTCACACCCTACACCAAGATAAATTCAAAATGGGTGAATGACTTGAACATAAAGAAGGAAACTATAAGAAAATTAGGCGAACACAGAATAGTATACATGTCAGACCTTTGGGAAGGGAAAGACTTCAAAACCAAGCAAGAATTAGAAAGAGTTACAAAATGCAAAATAAATAATCTGGATTACATCAAATTAAAAAGTTTTTGTACAAACAAAACCAATGTAACCAAAATCAGAAGGGTAGCAACAAATTGGGAAACAATCTTCATAAAATTCTCTGACAAGGGTTTAATTACTCAAATTTATAAAGAACTAAATCAATTATACAAAAAATCAAGCCATTCTCCAATTGACAAATGGGCAAGGGACATGAATAGGCAATTTTCAGTTAAAGAAATGAAGACTGTTAATAAGCACATGAAAAAGTGTTCTAGATCTCTTATAATCAGAGAGATGCAAATCAAAACAACTCTGAGGTATCACCTCACACCTAGCAGATTGGCTAACATGATAGCTATGGAAAGTAATGAATGCTGGAGGGGATGTGGCAAAGTGGGGACACTAATTCATTGCTGGTGGAGTTGTGAATTGATCCAAACATTCTGGAGGGCAATTTGGAACTATGCCCAAAGGGTGATAAAAGACTGTCTTCCCTTTGATCCAGCTATAGCACTGCTGGGTTTGTACCCCAAAGAGATAATAAGGAAAAAGACTTGTACAAGAATATTCATAGTTGCACTCTTTGTGGTGGCCAAAAATTGGAAAATGAGGGGATGCCCTTCAATTGGGGAATGGCTGAACAAATTGTGGTATATGTTGGTGATGGAATACTATTGTGCTAAAAGGAATAATAAAGTAGAGGAATTCCATGGAGACTGGAACAACCTCCAGGAAGTGATGCAGAGCGAAAGGAGCAGAACCAAAAAAACATTGTACACAGAGACTGATACACTGTGGTACAATCGAAGGTGATGGACTTCTCCATTAGTGTCAATGCAATGTCCCTGAACAATCTGCAGGGATCTAAAAAATACTATCCACAAGCAGAGGATAAACTGTGGGAGTGAAAACACCAATGAAAAACAACTGCTTGACTACAGGGTTGGAGGGGATATGACTGAGGAGAGACTCTAAATGAACACTATAATGCAAATTCCAACAACAGGGAAATGGGTTCGAGTCAAGAACACATGTGATAACCAGTGGAATCGTGCGTCGGCTATGGGAGAGGGAAAGGTGGTGGGAGGGGGGGAGGGGAGGAAAAGAAAATGATCTTTGTTTCCAGTGAATAATGTATGGAAATGGCCAAATAAAATAATGTTTAAAATTAAAAAAAAAAAAAGAAAACTATATATATTGTGATCTGAGTCTTCAGAGACAGTGCTGGATCCAGTGAAACATTGGCAGTCAGCTGGCATAGAAGGCATCTTCCTTCTCCTCTTCCTCTTTCTCTTCCTTCTCTTCTTTCTCTTCTTCCTCTTCCTCCTCCTTGTTCTTGTTCTTCTTGTTGTTCTTCTTTCTTCTTCTCTTTCTTCACAGGCCATGTTACATATATTATAGAGAAAAACACAGAACCTTAAACCAGTAAAGATCCTAAGGAGTTCAAATCCTCATCCTTAAATGGAAGATGGAGGTTCTTCAAAGATAAAAAGCAGTTGTATGAAAAGGTCGCTGTATTTAGTTAGATAGCCTCATTACAGATCTCAATTTACTGGTGATGTCACCTGGTACTAGCCACAAAAACTTTCAGAGCCTTTGTTCTCGTCTGTGAAATAGGGATGTTTATATTTGTACAATTCAACATACAAAAATACTGTGAAAATACAATTATATATTTAATCCAAAAGTATTTTATAATTTTCAAGTGCCATAAAGATAGGCATAGCAAACATGTCCTCGTTACCACAAATGGATGAGTCTGCTCTGGAACTGAAGGCCTCTCTATATGCAAAGTGGACACATAATCATCAACCATAAATGCAAGGATTGGTAATTGATCTATTTCTGGTCCTGAACCATACATACCTTTGGATATAGGTTTTAATATGAAGGAGAAACAGGTTAAAAAAAAACAACAGGAAAGGATCTATGAACAGAGATTCAGATTCCAATATCCCCAAGAGAATTATCTATAATCTTACTGATGAGATCCCACCATGAAATGAATTTGGTTTTAAGAAAAGAAAAATCACAAGGCCCCTAAGGTGGTAGTAATCACCAGCAGCAAAAGAGTATCACACAGTTCCTGCATTAAACTTGGGACTGCAAAAACTCAGAATAATGGAAGAACCCTCCAGAACACTGAGGAAATATTCTTGGACAACAATGAGTTCTTGTACCAAAACTGAAAATACGAGTATTTTTTTAGTAGTTCTTGAATAACAATGAGCTCCTGTGCTTCCTGATATGGACTATGCAATGGATTAACACACATCAGGTGGTATTTTGTTTGTTTGTTTTATTGCTATATCAATTGTTTTATCGATTATGTTTTTAAAATTTTATAAAATTTATCTTTATTCCCACTTCATGAAAGATGTCTTGTAACACAGTAAAATAGTTAAATAAAACTGATAGTAAAAAGATTTTTTACAATCTAATAAAGCTAAGATTAAAATGAAAGCAGGTCACTAGGAGAATAATAACCTTCGCAGCAAGTTTTTCTGATAAAAATCTAATTTCCAGAATATTTGAGACTAATTTAAATTTATAAGTAAAAGAAGAGGCATTTCAGAATTGATAAATAGTGTAAGAATTTGAACAGACAGATAGTTCTAAAGGAAAAAAAAATGCATACTATATGTAACCATAAGAAAAAATATTCCAAATCACTACTAATTAAATTATACAAATTAAGTAAACCTAATGTTCTACCTCATAGCCATCAGAGTGGCAAAGATAACTAAAAAATGACAAAATATTGGAAGGGCTGAGATAGGCATATTGATGAACTGTTAGTGGACCTATGTATATATATAACCATTCTGGAAAGCATTTTGGAATTATAAGCAAAAACTTACTAAACAGGGTGTCTCTTGACCCAAGTATATCACTACTAGTTCTATGCCCAAAGAGAGCAAACAAAAAGGAAAAATATCCTTTATATATGAAATTATTCATAATAGTACTCTTCGTTTTAGGAAAAAAACATGGAATTAAGAGAATTGTCAATAATTGATGAATGGCTGAATAAATTATGGTATATGAAAGTGATAGAGAACTTTGTGATTTAAGAAATGAGGAACAAGATGACATAAAAAAAAAGCAGGTTCATTTATGGGGGTTTCTCAATAATCAATTTATTTTTCTCATGCTCCTACTTAGAGTTTTTCCTAGGAATATCAGAATTTTTCTTTTGCTTCCTCAGGTATCATATGAATATCATTTTAGAGTCTGTGGGGACCTCAACAGTCATCTTTTCAAACCCACTCCCTTACTTTTTGTGAAAAAATTGGAGTCCAGGGAGGCTAATGATTTGTCCAACAATGAACAGTTAGTAAATGACAGAGTCAAGATGTTAACCCAGGTCATCAGACTGAAGATCTAGCACTTATTTCATTTGTACCATAATGTATAAACAAATAATGCAGAATGCAGAATAGAATTTCTGACTAATTATCCTGAAAAAAAGTAAAAAGACTGATCTTCTATTGTAAGCACTAAGACTAACAATACAGTGGTAGCCTCCAGGTGATCGAGAATGACTATTGTCTTTGTGCATTGTCATGTATTGATGTATCCTCATGTGGCTATGGAGTCCAAAGGCTGAGGCGCACAGTTTGTGGCACATGGGACATGGGACACCAGTTGTTACGGGAGGTGCGGTTGTGGCCTGGTATCGGCATTCACGCGCAGCGGCAAGACATCGATGTCGCTCATCTTCAAAGGTGGTGGCGGCATGGTGAATGTGGGTTCTCCAGCTGCTTCTGTCAGAGGCAGCAAGTTCTAGTTGCTTTGGGGTAATGCCAGCCCACTTCAAGTTGGACTTTAGCTGATCCTTGAATCTTTTCTTTGGTCGGCCTTGTTTCCTGAGTCCAGCTGACAGTTCACCATAGAATACCTGTCTTGGTATTCGCTGTGGGTCCATGACGTGTCCAGACCATCGTAGCTGGGCTTTGAGGATCAGGACTTCGATGCTGGTGGAGTTGGCTCTGTCGAGGACTTCCTGGTTAGTGATTCAGTCCTGCCATTGGATCCTCATGATTGACCAGAGGGAGCGTTGGTGGAATTGCTCCAGCTGTTTCATGTGCTTCCGGTACAGTGTCCATGTCTCACAACCGTACAGGAGCGAGCTGAGGACCACTGCGTTGTACACTTTGAGCTTCGTCGCAGTGCTTACACCTCTGTGTTGGAGGACTTTGGAGTGCAGCCGCCCGAGTGCCTGGCTGGCCTTTTGGATCCTGGAATTAATCTCGTGGTCTAGAGACCCGTCGTTGGCGATGGTGCTGCCCAGGTACTTGAAGGTGTTGACGTTAGAAAGCTGCGTGCCATTGATTGTAATGCATGGCTGATTCGTTGGCCTCCCTGGTGCAGGTTGGAACAGCACCTCTGATTTGCTGAGGCTGATAGTCAGGCCAAACAGTTTTTTTGTGGTGGAGAACCTATCCACAATGGTTTTAAGATGATTTTCTTGGTGGGCCATGAGAGCACAGTCATCTGCAAAGAGAGCTGACTTGGGTTTATAAACAGTTAAAAGATTTCTTCTTTCCTCTCTGCTGAATGTTTTAACTTACTAAGAGTCTAATAGAAGCCTGCAGATCCATGAAAACTCACTGGAGAGTCATTCCTGCTCCCATTTACAAGGCCCACCTTGCCAGAAACCTCCATAGTGATCCAAATCTTGATGCACCCTCCCACCTGTCTCTCAAAGAAAACAATGCAGGATTGCTATAGATTGAAATTCTTTTCATTAGATATTAACAGTGCACATAACTCAGATTGATAGTACAAATTGAAAGCTCACTCCTTTATCCTGAAGTCTCATCACTTGCTTCTCTTTGCATCTGACTCCTGCCTAGACCTAAGACTTCTGTGTTCAGTTTAAAAACTTCTATTCTCTCCAGAGGGTTGGACCTTGAAAATCATTCTTATATCTAGTAAAGTCTCTTCCTCCCATATTAACATTACATTACTGCTTGTTAATGTTTCCTACATCATACTTCTTGGCACAGGAACTCATTACCCCAATGACATTGCTTCCATCTCTGCGATCACTCAGTTCTCAGCCCTCATGGATCTATGTGGTTTCCCTGAAGGGTATCTTGAATATAAAAAGCAAAATAAATCTAAGCTTTATCCATATTTTATCTCCCTTTTAAAGCCTTATTTCATATAATATAAGTACAGATTTTTCTTCCTTTCATGGGGAGTTATGTTAAATGTCAGAACAAAAGCTTTCTCTATGAATGGCAATGACTGGCTATACATATCTTGCATAAGCTATTGGTAATATTCATCATTAAAAACTCCCATTTATAAAGTACTTGAAGGTTTACACATGCATACACCCAGATACATGGACAGATAGATGAAGGATAGTTTTTGTTGTTGTTCAATTTTTTTTTTTTATCACAAGCAACTCTTTGTGATCCCATTTGGGGTTTTCTTGGCAAAGATACTAGAGTGCTTTGCCATTTCCTTCTCATGTGAGGAAAATGATGCTAAAAGAGTCAGTATTTAAATATTTCCTATATTCCAAAGAACTGTGCTAAGTTCTAGTATAACAAATACAAGAAAACAAGATTGTCTTTTTTTACTAAGGAGTTTATATTCTAGTACAGTTTATATTCTGGTACCTGCTAGAAAGAAGAGATTGAAATAGAGGAGTGGAAACTAAAACAAGAGAATGAAAAAATGATATAAATACTAGGCAAGATTACTGTTAAGAAGGCAGAGCAGTCAAGAAGGCAAGTTGACCTAGAATAAAGGAAGCATTACTGGAGCCCCTTATAAAACATACTTATACTTATATGATACATAACAGGAGTCCTTTGAGGTAGGAAATATAAATATTATTAACTCCAAGCTTTAAAAATTTTGAATAATTGCTCATTGTCACGTTAGTAGAAATCTTAAGTTTAAGTGCTCCAAATATGGCAGTCTTAAAAGTGTATGTTTTAGTGTGGTGGACCATGACAGATGGAAACAGACCACCTTACCAACTTAAATTCTGTGACTCTTACTCTGGCTCTGGCTCTCTCTCTCTCTTTTGCTTTTTCTTCATGTGTCTCCCCTCTCATCATAATGCCATCACAATATCAACAAAATAACTTTGTATGCATTCATTCATACATGCAATCAAGCACCAAATATTTTTTGAGAAATTACTAGATAGTTCAAAAGAGGATCCACTTGTGTCTCTAGAGTCACCTGGGGATCTAAGACCTCTTGTTAAAATATGTTTGGAAACTCTAGGGAAAGTATTTTGGAGTTGTGACAACTCTTATGTTTCATTATCTTGCCATTTCTTCATCCTGCCTTATTCTCTCTGTTTGAAAACTATGATTAGGAAATATTGCTAAAGGTACGCGATATTTGTCAATGTGAGAAAATTCATCCTCATTCCCAAAATTAATTTGCTATAGCTTTTTATGAAATTGTTCTGATAAAGTTGGATTAGCACTGCCTAGAATCTGATTAGTTTGCTCATAGATAATTGCTAAAGCAGAAAGATTCTACTGGAGAGCAGAGGTAGGACAGCAAAAATATCAATTAGAATTTAACACGTTTTTTCTGCTATTTGGGTAGATTAATTGGTTTCAAGCAGTTAATGGTCGAGTTGATTTGCTGGTAGAGTTTTTTTCATGAATACCATTCAGTTTCATTAAGACTCCATTTCATATCTTACTTTTTTACAACCCATTTTTATTCTTTTGAAATACATTATACAAAAACATATGTTTGGATGAAGCTTAAAACCCATTAAAAATGTTAATTTGCTAAAAAGAAAGTTTTTTTTTTATCCAGATGGCTAAAGTTTCTTAGCATGAAATTTTATAATTATATTACTATAAATTTAAATTCATATAATGTGAAATTAATTTATGAGAAATAATCAAATTCAGTTTAAAACAAGTTTATTCTTAGAATCCTGTATAATCTCTTAGAAAAGTTATTTAAATTTTTAATATAAAATATGGTCCAATATATGAAAAATATAGTATTTTGTCAGCCAGTCTGGCATTAATGAGAAATGGAATTAACTGCTCATGTTGATATTAAGAACTTTTAAAATGAAAGTTACTCTGGGAAATTTGAATTTTCCCTTTTTAATGTTTTTTACAGGAACTGTAGTGATAGCCATCAGCTGAGTTGATCACATCACATTGAATTAGTATCATGTTGCTTATCAAGGAGGAAAAACCCCAGATGAAATACAATACAATGTGAAATCAGATACTTAAAGACAAAATGCTTAAATACAAATTGTAGCAAACTTGAGCAAATGTTCAATGGAAATTTGGTGAATTCAAATAAGTATACTTTTATAAAGTCTCCTTATGACATTAGTAAACCAGAGAGTACCATGCATCACTAATCAGGGGTTACTAATGGTAGGTCCAAAGAACTAACTGGTAGAAGCAAAATTATACATTAGTAATAAGTATGAAATTATTTATGTATGATTTTAATCTTAATTGGTTTTTAGAATTAATTGGGTGGTAACAAAAGCTGGCATAAAGCTTTTCATTTGAATAGAACAATTAAAAGTCCCAAAAGGTTTGGAGTTGATAACTGCCATTCACCAGATTTAGTCCTGCTTTTACAATCAGAAGAGATTTAGTGTTCTCTAAAATAGTAGTTAATGTTATAATAACTTCTGTAAGCTATTTAACCATCTGCATTTCACCTCTTATATGCATTTATATAAATTTTGTGTAATTCTGAGTAATTTTGTGTATTGGGAAGCATTTTTTTTATTGAAAGGAAGGAGTAATCTTATTAAGACAGACTATAATATAATATTTGTTGTTGTTTTTCCTTGATTTTCAAAGAAGACCAATAACATCATCAGGTGACAGCTTGAGTTAAGAACAAATGGAATTTAAATAAGAAAGAGTTGCCCAAAGTCATCAGCCTCACTCCCTTTTCTAGAGTCAATGAAGTTCAGTAGCAAGGCAGTAGTCAGGACAACTGGCTAAGGCCCTATATGCAATGTATGACCTTGGTGTCTGATATCTGGCCAAGTGCTTCACAGTGTCTGCTTCAGTAGCCTTCATGGTTGTTAGAACAAATTTTTCTCATCTACCCATTTTTCCAGGGGAAAGTCTTCATATGCCTGGAGGAGACATCCCCCAGGTCAATTACCCTCAACCAGGTTTAGCCCATCTATCCAAAAGGTTTTACTGAGTTATGGCTAGTATAGATGCAGTTTCTTGGAGCCACAAGTGAGAATTAGGCAACACCAAAGGTGGTTGAGCAACCCTCAGAAGGGATTAGCAAGCGCTCTTAGTAGAGGTGCTAGTCCTCCTTGTAAATTCCACAAAACCATCTAATATTTATCTATTATGCTAGGTTTGCTATGTATTTTGAGCAAGAGAATGTAAGCTCCCTTCAAGTAGTGATTGTTTCATTCCTTGTATTTATATCCCCAAATGCCTGACTTATAATAGGTATTAAATACACTTTAGTCAATTGAAAAATTGATATGTCAGCCTAATTGCTCTGTATCAAATGATATTAATAATTAATTTACAAATTATACAGAAACATTTATTTTAGCTAAATATATGGAAGAACTTTGAATTGTCAGAATTGACTGAATGTAAAATGGACAGCCTAGTAAGTGTAAGGTAGTGCCTCTGCTTCCTGGATTCTTCAACTAGAAACTGAATTGTCACTTGAATGTTAATTTACATACATACATACACACAGACACATAAATATGTACATATATATACATATATATATATATATATATATATATATATATAACTGTCAAGAGTACTGAATTCTGTGGTTAGAACACTTGAGTTTCTCTCCTAGACTACTATTAAAATAGTTACAGGTCAAATCTGTCCTCAGACACTGCCTAGCTGTGTGATTCTGGGCAAGTTATTTAAGATTCAGTGCCTAGTCATTACTGCTCTTCTTTCTTGAAACCACTACACAGTATTGACTCCAAGATGGAATGTAAGGGTTTAAAAAAAATGATGTGGCCCTGGGTAAATCACTTCCTTTCCCTGGACCCAGTTTCCTCAGCTATATAAAATGATTGGATTATATTATTTCTAAGGTTCCTTTCAGCTTTCAACTTCTGTGAAATACTGTTATATTTTATGATTTAATCTCTAATAGGTAGTTCATAACTCTATTAGCATCAGGAGGCAGTCAGTAGTTTGTGTAGAAAAATTTATTTATCTGCCAGTATTCCTGATGTCAAACTTAAATTCCTGTTTACTGGAAGATTTCATAATCTTTAAAGGTTGATTTAAAGTTGATTACCAGTGATACTTTCAGAATTTACTATTGTAATATCTCTGTTCAGGTTTGCTTTAGTTCATAGAATGTATACAATCCTACTAAATTGCATGAAAATTAATCAATAAGAATTTATTGAACAATTTCTCTGTCCCGAGCATTTTACTGGCAGCTGAATGGAGAGAACACAGGGTCAATAGTCATGAAGAAACAAGTTGAAATTCAGAACAAACACTTGCCTGGGTAAGTCATTTAACCCTGTTTGCCTTAGTTTCCTCATCTGCAAAATGAGCTGCAGAAGGAAATGGCAAATTACTCCAGTAACTCCACCAAGAAAACACCAAATGAGGTGAAAAGAGTTGGACACAACTGAAATCATTGAATAACAACAAAACACATAGCTGAAATCATATTTTCCCATTCACTTTCAATCTAATGTCACAATGCTTCATTCCCATTTCCTATTACATAATCTGTGGCCCAGAATCATCCCAAAGTAGTGTAGCATCCCATAGACAAGTGCCAATGTAGGGTGCTATTCCAAGGCTCATTATGGCTCCCATCCAGAGTTTACTCTGGGGAAATCTCAAGATATAACTTTTGTCTGTCTACAAAAACATTGGCAAAAGTCTTGCCACTACCCAAGTAAGGACTCAAAGTAAAAGTTCACCAAATAGCTCACCAAAGAAAACACAAAACTGCAAAAAAAAAAATGGCATAAGTAGATGCATAAAGATATGCATAGAAGCACCAAAACAATTCAAGAAAATACATAAAGGACTCATAATAGCTCAGAAGTAAGCAATAGAATTGCAGTGGAAAGAGTTCTGAGCGTAGAGTCAAAGATTATCTTCCTAAATTCAAATTTGGCCTGAAGCATTTACTAACTTTGTGATCCTGGGCAAGTCTTTTACCTGCTTGCTTCCATTTCCTCATCTGTAAAATGAGCCAGCGAAGGAATTGGTGAACCACTCCAGTATCTCTGCCAAGAAAATCCCAAATGGGGTTAAGAAAAGTTGCACACAACTGAAAAATGACTAAATGACAAAAAAAACAACAGAATCTTTCCTCTCCCCTCCAGATTCAATGCTACCACATGGTTTTTACTTCCTCTAGAAAGGAATTTAACTTCAGTTTTATAGAAAGATTTCAAGATATTCTGATTATCCTCATTTTCTGTCAAGATGATGCAGCTATCCCTCAAATTTATAATATCATTTTATAACTTGAACAGCTTCCAGAAGAGAAATGAACTTAAGAATAAGAAACAAAATTTTTCCCACTGATCCCTCATTTTCTGAGTCTCTTACAGTAATAAAAAGGACAGGCTCTTTTGCTACTGTTACCCCTAGAACCAGAAGTTCTGTATATAGTCCTTTGCTCATATATAATTTCACAATATAATACCAACCTGAATATAAAAAGGACTACTAAAGTAGAAACAAGGGTCTTTAATCAGGACAGAAAAACTGTAGTTCAAGGTCACCGCAGAACACTAGAGAGTGCATGAATGTCCATGCTAAGTGTAAACCTTAAAATTTCACAGACTTATGAATGTTAAAGATTTTACTCCACATTGAGGAATCCTCCAATTCCCTATTTGAAATAATTCCCTACCAGATAGTGAGAACTCTACTTGAATGTGAAAACTCCTTGCTATGGGAGTATCCCTACTCCACCCGTACTTAAGACTGCTTTAGGGCAGAAAACTCCTTGCTAAACAATGAAAGTACTGGAAAACCATACTTATAAAGGCAAGGAGTTCTTTGAGCCATGCCTGTTTTTTTAGGATTGATACAATGAGATGCTAGGTACCTAAAAGGGTCGAGCAAGTTTTCTCTTAATGAGATTAGTTGACTCAGCTGTGTTTTCACTGGTTCAGACTTACTAATGAAATTAGTCGACACAGCAGCATTTTTTTCTGATTTACTAAAGAGATTAATCTACTCAGCTGTGAATTCAAAATGGGCTGTCTTTTGGAAAACATCTACAGTGATTGGTAGATGGAAGAACTTAGGGGAGGTGACATAGGAGATTTTGCCCTTAAAAATAAGAGCTCAAAGAAGAGCTGGAGATCATTCTGAAACATTCATATTGAGGAGGTGATTCTGAAACATTCAGATTGAGGAAGGACTGATTCTGAAACATTCGGATGGAGAAGGGAGCTGGTGAAAGCAGCTGAGATGATGCTGGCCTGGTGTCACTAGAATCCTTGCTTAGGCAGACCTTGTGGTGAGTGTTAAAAGACTGACTGACTGATCTCTCTCTTAAGACTCAGGTCTAGGCCATGTTGGCTTAAGGCCCTTCATACTTATTTCCTTTTTCTCTCTTTCTCTCTTTTCTTTAATTCCACATTTGTATTAATTAAATCTCTATAAAACCCAGTTGACTTGGGTATTTGAATAATTGGGAATATTTCCCTGGCGACCACCTTATATTTGATTTAAAAACCAAGACACTGTAGTGAAACATATTTTCTTTGGTCAAATTTACTCACCCTCTCTTATATCTATCACAATTTATATCTTCCACTATTTTAATCACTACAGTTTAAGATCTCAACCATTTTAAATCTTACATAAGGCATAAGGAATGGTTTTTAGTGAACTTCAGTGGGAAACAGAGATCAGAGAGAGCAACAAAGGGGTGACTGACTAATGTTTGGTAAGATTAAAGACTTTTTCTGTGACTGAGAGGCAACTGAGAGAAGTGATTGGAAAGAGTAATGGGATCAAAGTGATTAAAGTCTGATCAAATCAAAGGTTCTAGAAGTAGGAATGTTCCAGAAATATAACAAGATCTAATCCAACTATGAGGTCAGTGGGGTCAAGGTAGCCTGTTCTGATAAGTGTATATATGATGGTCAAAAAATTCCTTGTATTTCAGTAGTCCAATCATGAAACTCTCAACTTTTGGGGTCACTTGTAAAACTACCTTTAAGGACTTTCAGATCTTTACAGTAGGTTGCCCATCAAATATAAATTAGTTAAAATTAAAATTTAAAAACTATAAGTAAATATGACGAAACATGCAAACTACACTTATACTAGAAATTATCATATAAATCATGCTAGTATTAAATTTATATAATAATTTCTATGTTGGCATTCTACTTGATACCTGGAGTGTCATCTCTATTTCTATGGTAAAGTTTATGCTTATAGTCTTTTTAATTTTATTTTCCTGTTGAGGAAATAGCAAGAAAAGTTCCTTAGTTACTCATTTAGACTTTTTCTCTAGATAAATATTTCTTCTTTGGATAACTGGACATTCAAATGATTTGCTTAATGTTCTAGGAACAAATAAAAAGACCAATAAGCCTTTGCTTTTGAGGCATCTAAGATCTAGTGAAATCTTAGATTATAGCATTTAGAGCTAGAAGTAACTTTAGAGACTATTTCATCAAAAACCCACATTTTCCATGTAATATATGTAATTTCAGGTTTGGTGTTATTCTTTCCATGAGAAAGAGATTAAGAAGTTCTTTCCCAGATAATTGTGATGATCTATAATCAAAGTAATTGGGAGATATGGTTTGGGCATGCAAAGACAGACAGTTTGTTACTGGTTCTGATTGATTAAAAACATGTTGAAGATATTCCTTGATTGGCCATGGAGGCATTCAAAACATCCTATCATCCTCAGTTACAGTTTCATTGTCTAAGTGCTCTTTGAGGAGTCTGTGGACTTACAAAGGCAGTGGAGTTTACAGTCCTGTGAGTTTAAAATGTCCAGAAGGACATTTGGCATTCCATCATTTTAGACTGAGCTTTGTAAACAGAGCAACATCATCATCATCCAACAAGTAATTATTAGGACCCCCAAAACAGCAATATCCCAATACTACCAGGCCAACACCAAGATATTTTCTGTAAATGAAATCTGTAAGGATGGGTTCTGTTTTTGTGAGTTAGACATTCCCTGCATTTGTCACATTTTCTATGCAGAAGAAATGTTTGATGCTAGGGAACAATGCTCAGAGATGGGCAGCATTCCACATATTTCCAGAAGCAGCTGCAGGGTTTACATCATGACAAAGTTTCCCAATGCTCTGGTTGGCTGATGCACCAGCAATTGAATGTGCTCTTGGGCATTAAACGAATGTGACCTTGGTTTCTATAACCAACTCAGATTTACCATTGGTTTGAGAAATTTTTTAATTTTTCTATGCTTTGGATACTACAAGTGATGTTTTCCTAGGTCAATTGATTGTTAGGCAGATTCATGGGTACAAATACTTTGAGATATTTTCATTTATTTAATGAAAGAAAAATGTTGCAATACTGATTTTTTAAATTTTTCATTATAGTTAAGCATTTCCCTAAAGAAATTAAATTATGTATCATTAACAGATATTACAATAACTTTAGTTTTATTTTTATCCTTTTAAATTAAATTTGCAAAATTTTTATTTCCATTTTAATTCCTAATTTCAGAAATACCAATTATGAATCATTTATATAGATAAACAATCCTTATCTTAAGCTCATAGATGCTAAAAAGAAATAGAATCCAAGTGGACCTGCCTTTTACCTTAAAATAGATTTTTAAAATTAAATAAGAAAATCAGAGATAGGAGCAAAGCAGCAAAGAGTACATTAGTTCTACAAGAAATGTTGGATTTGGTCTTTTTTATATTTGCTCAAAATTGGTAAGCTTTTTGTATTCACCAGGAGTGTTTGTTTTCACATTTTCATAGTCATTCAGGAAAATCTTTGACAAGTTCTTTGTGGAAAAGGAAATTTAAAACTCCTTTGAAATTCCCAAAGCAACTCACAGATACCATCAAAATATACTGCTACAGTATCAAGTGTAGTGTTGAAAAATTATGCCTTTAAAGTTATGCCAAGAAATGTACTTTGCCTCTTTCTCTTTCAATACCTAGTAGAGTTCTACCATAGCTGCCTTTGGGCAAGGCAATTCTGGAGATATTTCTTATAATGTACATGAGCTAGTTATAAAACCCTAGACATATATATATATATATATATATATATATATGTTCTTTCTTTTCTCATTCTGAGGGAAAAATAATGAAAAGAGCAAAAAAATGGAAGTCAGTTCTGGCTGATATTAAAGAATCTACCATACTTAAATAAAATGAGTAGGCTGAACAAAGTGATCTAAAAAGTTGGTCTCAGTTATAAATCCATCATTCTCTGATGTAGCTTACTCTGTGATTTTGTGAAAATCACAAATTCTCTTTGACATTGCTTTCTTATCCATAAAATTCTCCCATTGCATTAAATAATAACTAAAACTCCTCTTCCACTTCTAAAAATTTACATGGGGGCAAGGAGTAAATAAATGAATTCTATAGTATAAAAATTATTTGTAAAAATGTAGACAATTTTTCAATATAATTATTGACTTTTTTTCCATTTATTCCAGTGACTGATGAGCTTTTGTATTTTGTTGGATAAATATGGTTTGGTAAAGAATATAGATAATGATAAGTCACATAAAAATGGAGAAATGAAGTTTAAAACAGTATCAGAAGGTATGATAGGAGCACAAATTTTAATTCCTGCCTATACACCAGAGCTACTTAAGGGATAGAGAAGTGAACTTTGTCCTTTTGTTAGACTATCTACCTCACTCAAAAGGACCATAAACAAACTCAGACTAAGGGCAGCTAGGTGACTCATTTGATAGAGTCAGGCCTAGAGTCAGGAGGTCCTAGGTTCAGATCTGACCTCAGACACTTCCTAGCTATGTGACCCTGGGCAAGTCACTTGATCCCAAATTCTTTGCCCTTACCTCTCTTCTGCCTTGGAACTGGTACTTGGTATGGATTCTAAGACTGAAGATAAGGGTTACAAAAACAAAAACAAAAACAAAAAAACTCAACTAGCAAGCTCTGGAATGTTCCCTCTTCCAAAAACAAAATATGTGAATATGTGCTTTGCCCATGATCTTGTTAGGGTTGGAATGCTCCTTTTCTGGACCACACCATCATAATGTTCTTTCCAACATATAGGTATAGTTTAGAGTCTGATCTTGGACACCATCTTTCCAAACATATATCACATTTACTTTTAGAGATAAAATGCTTTGCTCATATTTTTTGGCTTATTTAAGTCAATTCAATAAGCATTTATTAAGTGACTACTTCCATATGTCAGTCATAGCACTAGGCTCTCAGAAAATTGAAACTTATTTCCCCACACCCTTTAAATGTTAGCTCAGTTTCCTTCTTCCATATTTCCTTTCAATTTGATTTAAAATTTAAAACAATTTAAAATTTTTTAATTAAAATTAAATTAAAAATTAATGGAATGAGGGTTATGATATACATACTACCAATTTATAAGATATCATCAAGGAGAAATCCAGACAGAGGTCACTCAGAAAGGAAGACCCTTTTCAGCTAGGTCAGGGATTCTTTTCCTAAGGCTTATGATCTTTTGAAAAATATGTTTGCTTGTTTTTTACCACATGTATTTCAATATAAAAATTAGTTTAATTTTTAATCTTATTAATTTTATAATATGCATTTTAAAATATTTTTCTGAGGAGACCAGACTGCCAAAAGAGGGTCAATGACACTAAAACAGAAATAAATAACCCCTAATCTAAAGGAATACAAGGATGTTTCATTAAGGAGCTAGTAAATGGCATTAGTCTTCAAGGCTGAGAGGATTTCCATAAACTGAGAAATTTACCACAGGCCTGGGACAAACCTTGGACAAACGTTTATTATCTTTATGATGTATTTAATCCAATTTTTTGTGAGAATTGATTTTGTTGCTTTTAACTCAGGTCAAATCTCCTTTCCTCTTTGAAGTTGTTTCCAGTCCCCTGACTTTATTTTACACCTCTCTAATTCTTACTTTATTATTAGTAATTTGAACATTCAAGTAACATTTTAAGGTTTGTGAAACACTATATTATGTGAGTCTCACAGGAACCTGGTGAGGTTTTTTACAACAGATATCATTGTCATTCGAGATATTAGGAAACTAGCATCCTGAAGAATTCAATGACCACACAGCTAGTCATGGTTCAAAACAAATATCAAACCCAGATTTGCATGAATATAAGTCAAGTTCTGCCCAGTAAATATTATAGCCTCCTCCATGTAGATATCAGATCCTCATTCTATGTTCTAAATTCCAAAGAGGTGAGGAACTTGTCTCAACTTTCTATCTCCCTCAGTGATCTATACCCAGAAAGCAGTTAATATATGTATATATTCAGTTTAATCAAAACAATGTGAACAGTTAACATATAAAAGTAACAACCAAATGAAGTTTGTTCAGCTCCTACACTCTTCTGAGTAAAAAAAAAAATGAGTTAAATATGTTATATATAATATTGATCCACTAATACTTGAATTTGAAATGATTAAACAAATACCTATAATGGATACCCTTTGGTTGGAACAACCTAAACTGCATTCAAATTAGCAACTGAATGCAGAAAAACAAGTTAGGAATTGTATACAGAAAAATTCTGTTGACTATCACCACCTGCCTGAGCTGTTCAAATCCCACTGCTCTTTTATATCTTAATTTAATCCTCTTTCTGGTTATTTGTTCATATAACTGGCATTTTAATCTCCTTATTCTTGGCTGTCTCCAGTTCCAGAGTGGTTATTTTCACTGCTCTCTGTGTCTCAGTGCTTTTAAAGAGCTAAGCATATATCTATCCGTATGTATAATATTTTAAAATAACAAATTCTAAGTCCATATTCAAGAATCTTTAGGGGTTTTTTTCCTCCTTTTTTATATAAAACAGGTAGATATCTATTCAATATTAATTTTAAGAATATATCTTGTCCCTCTGAGGGGAAAGGTTGTCCTAGGAACCTGTTGGAATGGGTACATCATTTTTTTTTAATTAAATGATACCTTAACTTGACTGTCTTCCCACACTATAAACATCTCCAGGGCAGAGGACACACCTCTGGGTGTTCCCTAAAATTCTACAGCACTTAATGTATTTCATGATCCCAGAGGACTCTCAACAAATAGTTACTCATTCATGAGGATTATACTAAGTATGGCAGACATTGCTGATTAAATTGTGTTAATTTACTCAAAACCTAAGAGCAGGAGGAGGGGAGAGGACACTCTAGATTTACATAATTTTCTTATTCTGATATGCACATGTATCTTATGTTTTCTGCCTTTTATGATGCTGATTTTTGTCATGAAAATGGGAATAAGGGAAGGGAAGGATGTTATTTACTATTGAGCACATTTGAGGAAACATCTACTGTTTTCAAAGTAAAATATTCAAAAGAAAATTATTGTCTACAAATGAATTATTGGTAGAAGGAAGCACATCCACTTACCATTTTTGACTTGTCCACTTCTAAGGCTGTCCAAAGAACTAAATGTCTCTTCATGGCCTTGGACAAACAGCAAAAGTACATGGGGTTATCCTGAGGTGTTTCCTTTGTCAAGGTGAGTGGCCAGTGGATTGAGTACTAGGCCTGGAGACAGGAAGGTGTGAGTTCAAATCTAGCTTCAAACATTTTCTGGATGTGTTACCCATGGCAAATTTCTTAATCCTGTTTGCCTCTGTTTCCTCCTGTATAAAATGAGGTTGAGAAGGAGATGGCAAACCACTCTTTGCTAAGAGCACTGCAAATGGAGTCACAATCAAAGGCTTAGACATGACTTAAAACACTAAATTTGTAAAAAACAATTAAAAAAAATTCCTTTAGAACAAAGTCTCTTAATCTTCCTGGGACAGGTAACTGCCTGGATAAATGTGGATGGCATAGCCCCTCTAAAAACTTTTTTAAGTACAAGATTGCCACTCTCCAGTGACAAATACTGCCTAATAGCAGGCTTCTTTTTCAGAACACCTGCCTCTAGGTATTTTTTGTGTTAGGGAAAATGCTGAAGGTGCAGAATTATAGCTGCCAACTGGCACTGTTCTACTTTGTTATTTTATGCTACAGGTTCAAATTGCCGCTAAAAAAAAGAAGAAAAAACTCTATTTGTAAAGTACCAGTAGCCACCATTCTAAGACATATCCTGGCTCTTCTATACCCAATCAATCTGTCAGTCCATTAGTTACACATTTATTTATTATCCATCATTTATCAGGCACTGTGCTAGAGCATGAGTTATAGAAATTAAACAGTCTCTCTGCCTTCAAGGGGCTTATATTTTATGGGAGGGGACAGTGTATAGAAGAAATGCACTCATATATAAAACAAATATAAGTAATATGTGTGAATATGTATGCATACAGATATAATATAATACGTGTGTATCAGAACATCTGAATATGTATATTTGTGTGCATTTACATTTACATATGGATACCTTTAAATGTCATGTATCTTTATATGTATTGAAGAAACATAATGCATGCTAATAAGCTAATGAATTCATTTATATAGTTTATTTATTGATTATTAATTTTAACATTAATTTATATATTATATAATATTTTAATATTAAATGTATAAATACTCTTTAGTTTTTATCACTTATTAATATGTAAACATAAATTTATTCACAAATTTCTCCATAAAAGTGAGATTCTTAAGGTAACCATGGTAGCTAGCCTAAGTATCTAGAAAGTTAAGTATAACAATAGATTTTGAGAAGGGACTAGATCTGTGATTTTATGGATATAAGGAATTTGCAGTTGGGAAAAATATTTCTGACAATGCAAATTGTCACCTTCTTTGCACTGCCAGTGTATATCAGAGGTGGGATTTAAACCCATGTTTTACTAAAGTAAAAATAATTATAATTTTCTTAGACCCACTGTTCTAGTCACTTCATTATTATTTTTTTGTTCTGGATCATATTGTCTACATATGAATTAATAACTGGGTATCTCTTCCACATTACATGGGGGGATGGTGTTAGAGTTGTGACCTCTCTAAGATCTGGAAAATATGCATAAATTTTTGGCCCACCCTTCCTATCAGAATAAATCTGAATTCTTTTTTTTTTTACTCCTCTTTTGGGGTACTAAAGCTTCCCGAGGGGAAAGAAGCTTTAAGGCAGGAAGATAGAGGAAGGATAGAAGTTTTGGATACCACGAGGGGGATGGTGGAACCAAATTATAGATATGAGGTGGCAGGAATGAGTCAGAAATGCAGGCCTTATTAATTATCAATGAGCCACAGCAATACTCCGATCAGTGGACTACTCAGAAGGCTTGTACCCGTCCAGTGATCCAAACTTAATACCACACAGGTCGGAGAGATGATAGAGAAAAGAAAATGCCTGGCCAAAGGCCAGGTCCCAGGTGAGAGAGATAGAGAAGGATTAAAGATGGAGCTTGGCCAGAGAGGCCAAGCTCCAGCAAGGACAGACATCAGTGTGAGCTGAGATCCAAGAGAGTAAGAGAGGAAGAGTGGAAGAGAGGAAGAGGGGAAGAGGAAAAGTGGAGCTTACTGCAGCTGTATTTAATCTCTTTGATATGCAAATATACACAATACATAGGGATGATTATCATTGGTTAATGACAAGGTATAGGTGCCGTTTCTCTTAGCCAGGTGAGCACAAAGAAACCTGTTTTCCCACCTAACCTGGGGGAAGCTGGGGTCAAGGGTCAGAGGCTTTCCCAGCCATGTGCAAGACTGAGCATGCTCAAGATTGAGTATGCTCTCTTCTAAGACAATCTGTACATACTAACTGTTTCCCTTGCCCATAGCTAGGGGTGGACTGCTACAGGTACTTACAATACCTCACTGTAAAATTTGGGTTCATTACTTGGTCATGGGCTCATTATAAGTCAATATTACATAAAAAACCTGTATGAAAAATTAATATAATATAAATATGAAAAAATTGTGAATGCAATAAATTTCAGTGGAATAATATTGAGCATGCCTATAGCAAAAGACATTTAAAAAAATATTTGAAATTCTCTATTTATAATAACCATTAGCCTAGGGTACATCTCTGCAATCTAATTTAACTTTTTACTTTATTTCAACTTTAAAAAAGAAATTGTGTATATTTATGGCATTAAATGATAAAAATGTTGATATTATACAAAACTATGCATATATTTTATGCATTTCTGAGTTTACATGTTGGTACAATTTTTAATAATTGTTTTCTGACATTTTGTGATCCATTTACTTTCTTTCTGTCCCCTTCCACCCCTCTCCCTAAAATGGAAGGTAATACGAAACAGGCTGTATAAATGTTATCATCATGTTATGAAAGGAGACACATTGCTTATATTAGAGAAAAATTCTTGGAGAAAAGAAAGTGAGGAATGGTAGGCTTCAATCTACATTCAGCTCCTTCTATGGAGTTATATAGCCATTTTTTTTTTTAAATTTTTGTCATGAGCCCTTGGAGGTGGTTGTTCTGGACCCTTGGATTGTTAATAACAGTTAAGGCATTCACAGTTAAACATCATGCACTATTGTTATGGTGTAAATGTTCTCTTGGTTCTGCTCATTTTACTTTACCATATAAACATTTATTAAATATTTACTATATTCCAACCCTTTACAAAATAATGATACAAATAAAAGCAAGAAAGTTATTACCCTCCAAAATATGACATTATATTGGAGAATGACATTATATTGGGGTGTATTGGGTGTTCAGGGAGGGGTAGTATCTCTGGTATGGAGGGCTTGTCGTGCCCTTCTAGGGCAGCTCTCCAGCCTCTGACCCTCACCTGACACCCAGGTCTCACTTGTGGGCTCCTAGTAGCTGCTAGCATGCGGCAGCATCCACACCCCAGGCAAGGGCTTCAACAGGCCGGCTAAACCTTGTGAGGGTAGCCATTGGATCATTGTGGACCCCTGGTGAACTAGGGCTTTGCTTACCCAGCATTTGAAGACTGCTTCGGCTGAACAGACGGAAGAAACCAATAAGAAGGTTCAATGGCTGAGATGGCAACGCAGCAAGGCACTGTGGAGTGCTTAGGGCGTGTTGGAGCACAAAAGACAACACGGCCATCCAATGCAGCTGAGGAAGTCTCCAGATGTAACGACTTTTCTTGCCACTGGACCCAGGCTTCCAATGCCGAGAGAGTGGGACTGTCTCTGTGCATTGACTTTTCCATTTAAATCTTCATGCACAAGTGTCTTTGTGCACAAAAACGCACAAAGACAATAGTCATCCTCGGTTACCGAGAGACAACTACTAGACTACTATTGGGGAAAGACCAAATGTTGTTTTGTAAACAAAGTATATAAATATTAGGTACATGACAAGAGGAAGGACAGTAGCAGAGAGAAATAGAGACACCCAGAGAGAGCAAGGTAGGTACTTGAGTCAGAAGACTTGAATTTATCCTCATGGCCTTGGGCAATTCATGTCAATTGATAGAACCAGAGATCCCTCCTTTTTGGAAAACTGTATAGAGGTGAGCTGGAAAGGGAGGTACAGTACATGGTAATGAATCTGGTAGAAGATGGTCAACAAGTGCTGTGGAGGTTTGATTCCAGGCAAGATAAGGGCCAAAAGACAAAGGAGCAGAGTTCAAGGTTCAGGTAGAGGAGATGAGACTGATACCTAGAGTGTAGGCAGTATATTGATGAGATGGCTAGAAAAAGAGAGAATGTTACAGAAAATTTAATGCAAATTTTTCAGAATAAGTTGAATTTATTAGGCTTAGAAATTATTTTGCTGTTGTTATTTTTACCTTTTGCAAATCCCTATTAATAGGAAATGTATTGTGATGATCTATGGAAATAGTTTTTATCTTTTCTATGATGCCTTTAATTGCAAATGAATTCTGTGGCCTATACTCAAAGTTTCTAAAAGCTATATAAATAAAGAATTCCTTTCTCCACTAAAATATAATTGGATATATTTAATGGAAAGATATTCTTTAATGTTTACTAGGGAAACAGCAGTAAACAGAGATGTTTATTGAAATGAAACATAAAAAGAAAACACCCACTTCCCTAGTGCAGTTTAAACATTTTCAGGCTGAAATCAGCTTTTGCTGCTAAGGTTATGGATTTCTTTGTAAAATGCTACCTTATTTTGACTGTCTCAGGATTGTAAAAGGAGAAGAGGATCATGAAACAAAGGGAAATCTAGTTCTTATAAGACACTTTCTAGTTTGTATCAATTCTGAAATAACTTGTTGAATGACCTGACCACAGTGAGAACTAAAGCCTCTAGTTATATTTTTTAAGGCAATAGGAAGCATTTGTTTGTACCTTGACAATTGATCATATTATGCTTACTTTTTTAGGGGTCTCATCCTCTCTCATAAAAACTAAATAATGAAGGTCAGAGGATCACAAATTTAGTCAGAAGAAATAGTATAGTTATGTGAATCATCAATTGGGATCACATCTACCTTTTAAGATATACCTTAATAGGCCAAATCTATCAATTCTCAAGCCCAATCATATTATAATGACAAATAGTTAAAATAGTACCATATGAACAAATGATAATACAGTTAAAATAATACTATATGAACATATCTTAATATCATCTACAATTTAAAACAAATTAGCAATGTAATCTTAAAACTGTACATTTGGACATTTCATTGAAATAGAGATAATAAGATAACTCTTTGGACTGAGATATAAACCCTTACATTGTACTATGGATAAAATTGGGAAATAAACATTTTAATTGATCTGTTTATATAGATAGAAGCATATGTGATGTGATGTTTTAAGTTCTACTGTATGACACTGGATTTAGTTAAATGTATTTTAACCATAAAAATTATCCACTTCTAACTTTAAGTAGGATTACCTATGTAAATATTACATAGGTGAGATAAGAGAAGCTGGAGAGAAACAGAAACAGACAAACATGGCGTCAGAAAGACTGAGAGACAGAAACGCAGATGGTATATAGGTAGATGATAAAAAGACAGACAGACAGATAGATGGATAGTAGATGTGGTATAGCATAGTGGAATGAGTGTAGAACATAGTATCAGAAGACCTAGATTCTACCTTTTTGTAGATATGCAGAGTATATGGTATATAAAACCCTCCCTGGATAATATATTCCTCACTTGTAAAATAAGAAAGTTGGACTTGATGGTCTCGAAAAGCCTATGTGAAGGCTTATATAGAATACCAAAAAAATAAAACAAAATTATTTAGCTTTATAATATGTACTGAGCATCATTACCTCATATTTTGCATTCTGCTTCAGTTGAAGCATTAGACAGCTGCTTTTTTTGGAAATAGTCTCCTTTGCAGTATTTTAGCTTATATAGCTTAACAACTTTCTAGGTACTAACTTGTGAAATTCATCTCTCTGGGGAAGATAATGAATGGGTGAACTTCCTTGCATGATTATGGAGCCATAAAATGATGTGTGGACTGTGCTCATTCATCAAGTTCAAAAAAAAATTTATACACATACAGACACACACACACACACATACACAGGGAGAGCATTCCTAAAGGAGAACATTCTGTCACAAGAAGCAAAATATAACATTAAAAAGTATTCTATGGATTTGTGATGCCCTGAAAAGGCTTCACATTTTAAATTAAATGATCATCATTCAGTTTGTATGTACAGGCATTCTTTCCCAACTAAGATATCTATATTTTCTAAATTTTCCTAATATGGAAAACATCCCACACTTAGTAAAAGGGAGATTGTGGCACGTTAAGAAATTCATTGATTCACGGATAAAGTAAAAATAGTTTATATTAAAAAATGTGATCCTTATGTAACATTTGCATAGGATTTATGGCATGTGTTTCAGAATAGGAAGAGTATGCTACTAGAATAATCATTCTTTTTGGCTGTGGTTTGCCTGACATACCAGATATTCTATATGGCTCAAAATGATACCACTTCTCCTATTCTTGGGGACCTAATCTCTTGGTGACAGTGACAAAGAATTGATGAATGATTCAGTAGAGAATTACATGGTATTTAGCTCCTCTGGTGACATATGACATTTTGGTTTTGGAATGATATATCATGGGATGATATGTCAGATTTTCCTTGGGGACTCTGTCTTTCCATGGAAACACAATGGCACTATCAATAGCTCTAGAGCTAGAATATAACCTGTCTGGCTTCCAGGAGTGTCTGGGTATATAGTTTGACATTTTACCAAATCCTCTGTAAAAATGAATTCACTCAAATAGTATATTTCAACCACCTCGCATCGTTACCATCTTATTTTTTCCACTAACTGATTAGGCATTGTTTTTTTTTCTTTTAGTGGCTAGAAATTTTGTATTCTGCTTCTCTTAATGCTGTATCTTTTAGTAGTTAGATATTAGTAATGCTTTAAAGTTATGAGATATGAGCCTCAAAGGAGGTTAATCTGAGGTCAAGAAACCACTGAAAACTTTACCATACTATCTGCCTTCTAAACCCTCCAGACAGAGAGAGAATAAGAGAGAAGAGAGAGAGAGAGAGAGAGAGAGAGAGAGAGAGAGAGAGAGAGAGAGAGAGAGAGAGAGAGAGAGAGAGAGAGAGAGAGGTCTACAAGGGAATTATTTTGTCTCAGATACCTAGAAGTCAAGAATGAATCTCATGAAAAAGCTTAAGACCTTATCGGTGAAAAGAATACATTCTCTAATAAATTTAGAGTGAAAAGTGGGGATCTTTGCATAGTCATGTCCACTTAGAGCTCTCTCACATATCTAAATTGGCTGAGGAAAGATCAGTTTAAAATAACTCAGAAAGACAACTTTGTTTTCCTTGTTGTATCTTATGTGAAGAGGCTCCTCTTTGATACTGTATCCAGAAACTTGAAGCTTTAAATCCACTGAGGTATTTTGTAGGATTCTACAAATGTGCAGGAACTCAAGCCCTGAATAGGAATCACATTGCTCAAGCTATTGCAGCACCAAAGACAGATCATAGAGATAGACAGATCTTAGAGATAGTCAGTAAGGAAGACTGGACTATGCTATGACTGTTGACTTTTCTTTACCTTTGAGATGTATCAGAACCCTGCATACATAAATCTTTTCAACATCTTTAAGCCTTATCCCCATGGACAATTATTTATTCAGAATCTTTTCTGTCCAGGATGTTGATTAAATGATTTCAGAGAAGAGGAAGAGGGATATAAAACAGATAGAAGTCACAATCCTTCCCTAGGTGGAGGAGGCAATACATAGGTCAATTTAGCTATTCTCAGCAAACAAACAGTAGCTGGAAGCAATCACTACTTGACAGGAAAAGTAGTTTCAGATTCCTTCACAAGACACTGCTCTATAAGGAAAAGATTTATCTAACTAAAAGAATAGCCAATAGAAAGTTTATCTAAATGCTATAGTTTTCTTGTGATTTACTCTTGATCCTCATTTATTAAATGATAATATTTGTTATTTCTCTGATAATATTTGATATTTCATACAGGAAGAAATATTTATTAAACTAACTTTCTTATTAGTTTTAAAAAAGGTTTTTCCCCCTAAAACTAGAGTAGAGTTTCAGGGTTTGAAAGGATGCTGGGGAGGTGTGCAATCATAGCATTATAGCTATATTTCCACAAAGAACTTTAAAAGTCAAATAATCCAAACTTCTCACTTTGTAATTGAGAAAAATGAAAGCCAAGAAAAGCAAATAACTTTTCAAATGTCATTAGATGTTTAAGCATGAATTCAAACTCAGATCTCTTTCCAATCAGCTATATTGAACAAATTTAAGAATAGAAGCAGTGGGGTCTCCAGTTAAGATGGTATGTGAAAGGTCATAGAAAAATTTATCTTCCTCACATATATACCAACAATTATGTAAAAATGAGACCACAGTGAATAATGATGAAGAAAATTTTTAAAAAGGAACATGAATTAGCTTCTCATTAAAGTCCAGCACTAAATAGAAATAAAGCTATAAATTATGGGCATTGAAATAGATTCCATCTGAAAAGGCAGCATAAGCATAAGAATAAGCATAGGCATAAGCATTAGATCTCTTATATACAGTGTTAGTGAGATTAGTGTAGAAACCTGAAACAGTGCTCTATGATGAAGGCTTGGGTTTAAAAGCCTACAATACAACCCTGACCAGTGATGCCTAAAAAAGAGCTGTGACTGGGGATTACCCTAGAATTAATAAAGACCACAATACTGCCCTGACCAAAGATGTTGCAGAAAAACAGGGAAACTATACTAATATTTGGAAAGGGAGAAATCTGGGATCATAAAAACTCAGACCTCTGACATGGAAAACTAAAGTCTAAAGGTTCTGAGTGAAAACTCCTCACTTCTTCACAGGAGGTAGATATCAGTGGCAGCAGATACAAAATTTGAAATAGAAATATTTTGATTAAACCATCCAGTGGTACAGGACAGAATAGAGTCTGGTTCTGGAAAATGACATATCAGGAACCAAGGGATAGAGATATGAATAAGGAAATGATTTCACTGAAAACTATGAAGACAAATGAAGAAACACTTAAGAATATAAAAAGCAAATAGGTCCACAATAATTACAAGCAGAGTGTCAGGGTGGGTTTGGAGAGGGGAGTTGGTCATAGAGAATATAAGTGTAATTGAATGAATTGAAGCAAAAACAACAATAAATGAAAATGTGGTTAATATGGAATATTATGGTGTGGAATCTAATAATAGAAAGAGAATAGCTTATCATATTAAGTAGAAAAGTTTACTCAAATAATAGGCTTGTTGAAAATTGAAATGTAAAATAGAACTTGATATTTGAGGCCAAGAAACATTAAAACAAAAAAAAAATTGAAAATATAAAAGAAACAGTAAGGTATTGTAAAAGAGGAAAAGTCAGATTCAATATGTAAGAAAAGTAACCCAAGCAGAGGAGGAGCAAGGGAAGACAGAGAATTTTGAGAAAAAACAGAAGAGCTGAGAATATTCAAAGCTGTTACTTCACTCCTCTTTTTGGGATCTCCTCAAGGGTTGTTAGTCTAGGAGAAATCTCTGAAGCAGAAAGACCTTCTGAGCATTTGACCATCTCTCTGTGAACTCAAACCCCTTGGATCCAGCTGATGAGAAAGGGAGTGGATAGGACTTTTATGATAAAGCTATCCATCCAAAGAAGACTTTCCTCTCCATCCCCTAAAGTCTGTACTTGAACTTTGTACTACAACCTGGGTAGATAGAAATCAAGACAGTTCTCACAACTGACCTAGGAGGGTCAAGCAGGCAACCTGTCCCTTCAGGATTTGGGGAAGGGGTCAGTTGTTAACTTTAGGGATCTCCCACTTCCCACTTTCCACTTCCTTACCCAATAATCCTATTTACCCTATCTTGTGTGTGTCCCTAGACTAAATAGTTATTCCTTAGATCAAATGCCTGCCTCATAATATCCAGGGAGAGAGACCTGAAGCTTGCGGAGGAGAGCTATACTTTCTCCTCAAGGAAAAAGAATCAGTTTCAGTCCTTGACTTTACATTCAACCCAGTTTCTGAAGAGATATACTCTAATTCTGAAGACAACTAGTACTGGTTTTACTAAGGAAAGAGAGGGGAGGAACAATCTATCCCCCCTCTCCACCTTCTTGCTCCATTCCATATCTCTCACTCTCTAGCCTCTCACTCTCTAGTAAACATAGTGGGTGACTCTATTTTCCCATCCATTACAGTATCTAATATCCAAAACAGAGGGCAAGAGAAACTTAGAAAGTTAAATACAGAAGAGCATTTGGAAAAAAAAAATATTGGTTAAATGCTACATTTTATCAGAGGAAGAAACCATATCTCCTGAATATTAATGATCTCAAGGGTGGAAAGGAGAGTAGACAACACAAACAAAATTTGTGTTCTATTTTAATGAATCTTAAGAAAGAAATTGGGAAAGTTCTAGGGAATGTTCTAGGGAAAAGAAGAGGAGCCGAGAACTCTAGACAAACCATTAACTTCTCAGTGCCCCAGATTAAAAAAAAATGTTAGTTGCAGAAGTTGTCAATCTTCACTGGTAAGGGGACCACTAAGAGTTCACCAGAACAATAATATTTTAGAACTAGAACTCTCTAAAAACAAGACAAAAATAATACTTTGTAATACACTATATATTGCTTATTATATTTAGCCCACCCTTGAAGAATTTCCCTTAAATAGAATTCTATCATGAAAGCATAGGGGTATTGGAATATCTTGAGGTCTCCTCTTCTTGTGCCCCCCACCCCACCATTCACTAAAAGAGAAAGACAAGTAAGTAAAGGATACAGAATGTGTAATAATTCTATGTGATTACTTCTGCCTCTCTAATCAGTGGGAAGATATGGAAAATAATCAATCAGAATTAACTTCTTTATAGTAGTGAAGCCCTTTACCAAAATAGTGCTCATTAATTATCAGATGTGTTCTATAGAACCACAACTACATGGACATTGCCTGGTTAAAGAATGTCTTGGACCTAAATATTATGCTCTTTTTTCTCCCTCATTCTCCATTTACTTCTATCTATCTACTTATCTATCTATGCATCCATCATCCATCCATCCAACTATCTCTCTCTCTCCCTCTTTTTTTCTCTCTCTCTGTCTATATAACATTATTAAGAGGCAATGAATAGAATATTCCTGCTTATAGTCCTAGAAACATACCCCAAAGAAAGATAGTTATTACACAAAATAATTTTTGAGAAACTTGCTTGATAGATGTAATATAGGTATCACTGTCACATGGATAGGACCATAATTAACTCAATCTGGAGTTATTGATTATCAGAAGGATCAGATTGAATGATTTTTGCATATCTGGCTAATTAAAAATTAATAATGAATCCTAGTATCTTTGTATTAGTTCAGTCATTTAAAAAAGTCCTAGCTTATCTTACCAGAAATACATAGCTCCATTTCAGGACAAATGGACTAACACCAATGTAGGGAGAAAAAAAGTGAGAAATTGGTGTTAATGCATTATAATAGTTTTACATTTCTACTTATGTTCTCTTATTAAATGTTTCCTGAAAATAAATGAGTATTTATTTGCAGTGATACCATTCTCATCATTCATGTACAAAAAAGGATAATAATTCTGAGAGGAAAGTGCACTGATTCAAGAAGAACTGAACTAGATAATATTTAATATTTCCCACTTCCAGTTTTCTGATTCTAGACACATGCCACATCTATTCAAATAGGTGAAGACCTTGCTTAATAGCTCAAATATTTATCAGAATTTTCTTGATGCAACTTCTTTCCCTTTATTTACCACATGTGGAAGAGCCTTAGATCCTCCCTTCATCCATAACCCTTAGAGATTACCATTCTTAAAAAACAAAAATAAAAATACAACTGTCCTAGGACCTAATTGACCTTGGCTTCTCTTACGTAGGCTCCTGGAAACCTAAAGAAAAAAAGTTCCAATAATTTCTAAAACCTATATTTTTCATCACATCCCACCCTGATATCAACATGTTCCTATATAAAAATGAATGGGCCACATTTGGAGAATGTAAGTCTTATTGTATCCTTGTCACTTCTTGCTGTTGAAGTAAATTTAATTTTGTTGAATGATTCGTGCGTGCGTCATATCATTAAAACACTTCATCTTCAGGGTTCTGGTATTAGAGCACCCAATATTTTGTCCATATAGAAAAGAGTTTACGCTTACTTTTTTTTTTCTTTCTACACATGGAAAAATCAGGAACAATGGAGAGAAAGTAAAGGAGGTAATAGATTTCATCTCATCCAAAAAAATGTAGATAATTAAGCATTGGATAGATTTATTGATATGTTTGACAATTTAGTAGTCTGGAAATTACTGACACAGTTTGGATGATAGCTGCTCAGAGGTTTCACAGGTGGGATACCTGAATTGTGTGGGAAAATGAAAAGACCTTGAAAAACTTTTCACCCTTAGGACAATTTATTTCAGAAAGGTTTTTTCATTGAATCATGGCTTTTAATATTTCTTAGTCAATGAAGACTCTTCATAAAAATAATAATTATGACAATAATGATTATGGTAATAAAAAATCTGACTTCTTAGTGATGCTTTGAAGTTCATAAAAACATTTTCAAATATATTTCATGTTGATAAAAATGCCAAGTTAACAAGCAAAAAGTTATTGACTAAATTCATTATTCCATTTTTCTTATAGAGAAACAGTCAAAAGTCAAACCCCTGAGACAGTTATTAGAAATCAGGGATCATGTGGGAGTATATAAGATACAAATAGTCATTTCAAGTAATAGTAACAGTAATGCACTGAGGGGAGGTCTGGATGGCAAAATGGAGATTCAGAGGGAGGGAGAGAGAAGCTTTTCTGTTACACAGCATATAATCAGCCTGGGGAATTTATAGCATCAAATATTTTGGCTGGCTGTTTGTGGGGGGGAAAGCCTGACTACTTTTATGACAAGCTGTATATGTGGTTCTACTTGCCGAGATATGGATAATCAAATCTCACGCTTCAGAAAATAAGCTCAGCTCTGCAGGGGTCAGGAAGATATTTATTCCTGCATTCCTCTATAGCGTTTGACAATTTTCCAGATGCATTATGGGTTCCATTTGGTGCTTCTTTACTCTTCTTTGAAGCATCAGCATCAGTTTGGCTAATGGGCATGATGGGCCACAGCTCTGATAGGGAAGGGCAAATGATACTTCCTTTATTCTGAAGAGGTTAAGCAAGCTCCTGAAGGTTTATTTTAGTAGCTTCTGGCAGCTTCCTTATTTGCTTGAAATTTGTGAGAACAAAGAAATACATTCTATAGATTTAAAATGATTTATTTATACTTTAAATGAATGCTTTCTTTTTTGTTTAAAGGCACATTTGTTTTGCTGGTCAGGTTTCTTGTGATATCAACTCATTTTTATGTTGGTTGAAGGAAATAAAAAAAATGCACCAGAAAAGATAAATCTTTAATCATCTCTAGGTCTATTTAGAAGGAAACTTGTGGTCTCCTCTAACATGAAGTTGAAAATAGCTCAGAAGAGCACCTGCACTATGCCCACACTCAGTAATGACCTGTAAGGGATAAATGTGCCAAAAGGGAAATCCATGTATCCTTTTTGATTTACAGCCTCATTTTTAATGACACAGGACAAAGAAATAGCAACAGAAGGCCATTGTAAATCCTTCTATTTTTCAGCCTCAGCTTTCAGAGAGTGAGAATAATCAGATAATTTAAAGCTGCTTGAGCTCCAATGAGAATGGCAGCAAGGTTAGTGTTTTTACAGATCTAGGGACCCTTCCTGAATGTCCTATCCTTAACGCACTGTCTTAAGGAAAGAAAAACTAAGAACTCTCCTTGAACAGGAAGAGTAAAAGAGAGAAGGGGTGAGACATTTATTTTGGAATACTTCTGTCAAAGCTACCTTGCATGGTATGTGCAAATTTCTTGCCTGGAAAGGATCAGGAACTGTACATATATAGTATGAGTTTATGCTAATTACTAGCACATAATTGAGAAAGGGGATAAATAGGATGTATATAACCAGGAATAGTAAGATGAGCTTAAAAGCCATATTACAAGGTTCCTGTGCAAGATCAGAAGAAGGCTATGAAAAGGAGTTTTGTTTTGGTTGTTGTTTTTTTTTTTATCATAGGCTTTTCCAGGTGCATTTTAAAAGTCCGAATCACAGAAGTTAGATTGCTGAGATAGAAGGGAGAAACATGAAACCTAAAGAGGATATGCTATGCTTTTTCAGAAAACTACCTTTTACAGTTAAGAAAATGTGAAAAAATGAGTCTCTTTCTCTGTTCTAATTTAGAGAGAACAAACAGTTACCTTCCAGGATGGGAGAAACAATCAAATAATGAATTCACAAAGATAAATATTCTAGGAAAGCAAAAGGGAATCGAGACTTTTTTTTTTAAAACACAAGTGGAAATATTTCACAGATGAGAAAAAAAGAAATTATGCATCATTGGATTTAAACTACAGGCATGAGCTCTCACCACAGAGGGTGGGTCCCAATTTTCCATGGAAGCAGCTATCACTGTTTCTCAAAATAATGAGAATTCTCCTATTTCATTTCGTAGAGAGAAAACAACTTCTGTATAAAGACATACAGAATGGTGGTGACTCTAATGAAGAGACATGACTAAAGAAAATATGGCACTTCCTTGCAGTATCTATGAGACATGGTATAAACCCTACCTAAACCCAAATGATTATAAAATGTTTGGTCTAAATTATCTCTTTTATTCTACTGATATCTTAGAACCAGTGTACACATTTAAAATACATCTGCAAGTAAATTGCTTTCAGGGACTGAATTTTGACATAAATGAACATTAGACTTTGTGTCCTTCACATTATTTTAGAATTATCAGGACATTATGAACTGAAGTTAACCTTTTTTAAATGACTCACCTGGTCATCCAAGTAGGATGAACTGTCTTCAATAGTACAGCTTACAAATTTCTAAGGGAAGTAAGGGAGAAAGAAAGGGGGAGAAAGAGTCCTATAAGAAAAGGTTTTTTAATTAACTGGTTTCCTTTTCTTAGTACATAACATTCCATTTCCTCTTTCTGGGTTTTATAAGTTGTCCTCCATGCTGAGAAGACACTGAATCAGTATACTGTTATAAAGAAAAAAAAATCAGCCTTATTTCATACCAAATACATTTCCAAACATTTGCACTTAGGGAGGCTTCCATATTTCTATCTCTTAAAATTTCCTAGCTTCCTTCAAAGCTCAGCTCAAATGCTCTTTTCTACTACAATCTTCTAATAAGTCTAGTTTATAGTTCCCTCTTCTTTGAAACTACTTTGCATATTTTTATACATTTAAATTTCAGTGTACCTTTTCTAACCAATGCAATGTAATTGGAGGGGGGGGGAGGAACAGGATAAAAACCTCTTTGTTTTTCTCTTCATTTCCTGAGCACCTAACACTGTGCCTGGGACATAATAGGCACTTAATAAATGTTTACTGCTGGCAACTAGGTGCCATAGTAGATAGAGTGCTGGGAGCCATGGCAATAAGATTTTTATTCCTAAATTCAAATCTTGCCTCAGATACTTGGTAGCTGTGTGACTCTAAGCAAGTCACTTAACCCTTTTTGTCTTAGTCTTCTCATCTGTAAAATGACCTGGTAAAGAAAATTGCACACCACTCCAGTATCTTTGCCAAGAAAAACTGAAATGATGTCACAAAATTGGACACAACTAAACAATAACAACTTCTTACTGAATTGAATGAACTGAATTAAAATTAGGAAAAAGGAAATAACCATATAAGAGTCTAGAATTTCCTAATCAAAATATTTCCAATTCCATTGGCGCATTGTATTGGATCAAATCTAGACACCAACGATAGCAGAAAATTAAAATAGCTTTATTATGATGTTCAAACAAATATCAATCAACTAGCGTATGAACACAAAGTGATTCTTCATGGGAGAACAGTTATTGGGTTCAGGATGTGGATTTTTATGCACAGCATAAATAAGCAAGGGACTTTCAAGGTAGCTTCAAGCTGTCTTGTGGTTATTAGAAAGACATACAATTAAAATATCCCATGGTGGAGGAAGAAGTTGTAAGAGCTGTTAGTAAGAGCTATAGCTATTACAATATTCATGGTTTCAGGAGAGGGAGCAGAACCCTCAGGTATATAAAGACCAGGGACAAGATGGAGGAACTTTATAAGATGGAGTCACTTTAGTTGCTTTTGCTATCCACAGAGACTCTAAGCCTAAATTCTGGGTATCTTTTTTTTAAAGTAAATTTTGATACCTCATTTTACTTATTACTGTCTAGCTCTTTGTTTAACAAAACATATTTTAACCCAAAATATGTCTCTATCCTAACTTGCAACATAATATTAGTGAGTGATGTGAAAGTGAAAAAAATTGTGAGAGAAAATGATCTTTTATTCAGAAATTTATATAGCAAAGGCAGGGCAAACCAGGACTAGTCAGCTGTGTATCCTAAACATCAAAAGATCATTTCAAAAATATGAGATGTAATATTGATAGAATGTTATGACAAAGTATAAAAAGAGAACCTAGATCAAGATGGTAGAAGAGTCACTTTGTATCAGTCTTCTTAAACATTCATCCCCACCCACAGAAGAGGAATCCTAACTAAAATATAAGATAATGCTCAAGGGAAATATAGACTCTATGACAATATTTGTTTGTTTTTGTGAATGAATCTATTTTACTTTTTTAGTATATTTTTCCATGGTTGCATGATTCATGTTCTCTCCCTCCCTATTTCCCTCCCCAAGCCCAGAGCTGACAAGTAATTCCACGGTTTTTACATAAATAACAAAGTTTTTTGAAAAACTAAACAGAAAATTTATGAATGAATACCAGAAGAATTTAAAACTTGGCACCTTCCTTAATCAATCTCCACATGCCCACAATAGGGAATAGAAGAAAACTTATAAGACTCTGCCTGGGATAACAATCTCTGCTATTAACAGTGACTCTATGGAGACAACTAACCATTATCAGTCAGTCACATTCCAAGAAGCAGCAGACACTAATCTTGTTTAGTCCTTTGAAAGAAGGAGAAGATAATGGAGGACGTAGGTAGTTATGTATAACTGTACTGGGCATGGAGGAAAAGGAATTAAAAGCCAACTGGGGTTGGTATAGTGCCTTTATATGTTACAATGGACAGAGATCTATCTGAAACTATTTTATATCCCCCAATCTAATAATGTTAAGGCAGTCTAACAGTTTAGTCGCAGGGAATTTGCACTTCAAAAAAAGAGGAATAGGCAGAAAGCAAATGACAGGGAATATTCTTCCCAAAAGGTTAAAATTCCAAAAATATCAAAAAGGAAAAGTTTTAAAAACCTAGTGCACAAATAAATAAGTACTACCATCAAGAAAATTAAAAATAATGAAATAAATTATTTCATGATTAGAGATCATTTTTTTTAATTTTTATAGAGATCATTATTAATGAATTAATTTTAAAAATATATTTATTTAAGCATTTAATATGTTCCAAACATTATGTTTAGTACTAGTGATATAAAAGGGAGGAAAGACAAGCTATGCTTTTGAGGAATTCATTCTTTAATTAGAGGAGATTACTCAAAAATAAAGTCTAGGTTCAGCATTAGAAATCCTAAGGAGGTACCAGTAGGTCTTGAATTGTAAAGACAAGAACACCTCAGATTGCAGAAGTATGTTACATGTTTATGATATTGGAAGAACGGAGGGTTGAAGGGAGAGAGAAATTGACCTATGAGAAAAATGAAAAGATGAAGGTCTATGATATGAAATAAAGTAATAAAAATAATTTGGCACAAAACCCTACATTTACTAATGAAAGTATATTTTTTGTAAAGCAACTGTATGAATGGAGATTTTGAGCCTTTGGATTTCATCCCTTTGGTATTTCCCAAAATTCCCTTTTCCTGTGTCCCCACATTTTACATGATTGTATTTAAGTGGCTGTAACTCCTTCCTCTTCTTTTTTTTTTTTTTGGACCTGTGATCAGGCTCAATTCAGGCAGTTCTTTTGCCCTGGTTATTATTAATTAAACTTTTAAAATACAATAGTTATTGAATATTAATTTTAAAACTCACATTTTGCCTTACCAAAAAGGGGTTATGAATTCTCAAAATTTTTTTAACAGATAGCCTTACAGTAAAGATAGTAAGCTTGTCTAGTTGCTGCTGCCCACCAGGAGGGTCCAGTGGTGGGGTGTGCCTGAGCTCCTGCCCCACCCTGCCTCTGCCTGCTATTTCTCCTGTCCATCTTCTTGGCCAGAATTCCTCGATGCTCTCCACCTAGCTTGGAGCCTCCTCTTGCCAAGACCAGACCCACCACAAGAGACTGCCAATCCCACCATTTTTTTTTCCACAGAGGGTGATGGATAAAAATTTTAACACCCTGTTAACTTGTAAATGTTAACTTGCAACCAGGTCCACACTTAGAAACCATGTAACTTGCAACTGTATTTCTAGGTGGTTCTTTGGGCTGCTGACCACCCCCACCTTTTTGGGACAACAGACAAGTTGTTACCCATGTCCAATAGCGCCCAGGTGGCTATAGACCATTTGGTTCTGTGAACCCCACAGACACCCAATTAACAATCCCTTAATTAAAGAGCGAGTCACTCCCAAACACAAGATGTGAGTCCTACCTCAGAGAGCCACTTACCTGGCCCTTGCTAACCAGACTCCTGACCCAACCCCAAATGGGTTGTATAAGGTACCTCAATTCTCGGGGTCCTTGTTAGCAGGAGGGCTCAGGTATCTGGGACTTCACATCTCTGTGGGACCTCCATTATGTCAACTAGAAAAAACACAGAACTATTAAATAGTCAAAATCACTCTTTAATCAAGGGAAAAGGGATTCAGCGCTAAAGGCCTCAGCACTAATAGGCCACAACAACAGAGCTGCTCCCCAAGAATGCACAGAGTCTGGACGCCCTGGTCACTGACCCCTGGGAGTGCCACCGACTCAGAATGGACTCCAAGGAACAAAAGAATTTGGGGAACCTATATACCATTTGGGGAATCCAAGGGCAGGGAAAGATGATTGACATCACTATAGCTACAAAGAAAATGGGAGTGTTCAAACTACACTGACAGGATATAATCAAGCTTGGGAAAGGACTCATAGCTAGAGGCTAGGGTGTAAGAGAAGGGGCTGCTTACAATAGATACTAAAGGATAGTTACTGCTCAGGTGTGGATCTTCTTTGGGAAAGGTTCTAATACAATAGGGGAGATTACCTAAAACAAAAAGCACCCTTAGCATTATCTCACCCAACCAGGATTGTCATTCCCCTGAGGGTCTCCCACTCAGTCTGAAACTGCTAACTTGGGATTCCCTTCAGGGTAGATTCCCATGGGAACAGGGAACAAGTACAAGCTTTGGGGTCTCCAATCTGCAAGCTAGTCCTGAAAATCAGGGTTCATCAGATCTCACTAGGTAACAAGTTTGGAATTCCTAGATTCCATGTTGACAACCTCAATTCCTTTCCACCCTCCACATGTGTGTTTCTAGCCTTCCATAGCCATTTTTCAGTGTGGAAAAAAGAACCCCACACTTTTTAATTTTCAAGCAGATTTTTTTTAAGCTGATCCTTGACTCCTCGTTTAGAAGGCTATTTCTAAAGGTTTTTCACAGGGAGGGCACTTAGTTCCAAATCAGTAGATTTAAAGTAAATTTTGGGGAATAAACCTCTGTTTTTTCCCCTTCTTTCTCTGGACACAAAACACCAAAGAGAAGTATTGTTTCTTTCATATGCAAAATACAATATTGTTTTCCCTTGAAGTCTTGCTTCTTTCTGTTTACTCTGTAAACAAAACCCATTCAGTGTTTTTCAGGAAAAATGCTATTGTAAAGCATGCTTGAAACTCTGAAACAAAAGTTTGAGTTGGTAGAGCTAAAAAGTGCAGTTTGGATCTGCTTAATTCTTTTCCTGGGAATTTTTATTTTTATTGGAGATTTACCACTTTATTTCACTTTCCTCAAGAATATGCCACAAGCCAGGTTGCTTAAACTACAAACCAATCTGAAATATTTTGACAAAGTTCTAAAAGTTTTAAATGCTCTCAACATGCAGAGTGGATATTCTGCCTGATCTTCTATGAGGAAATTCAGACCTCTGAAAAACAAAATATAAATGGATGATAAATATGAGGGGAGGGGAAGGAAACTTTAAAAGAAGTCTGGAAGTTTATTGCTAACTATTTTGAGTTTATTCTTTTCCTATAATATAGAATAAGTCTATTGGGATTGGTAAAGAAGGATTTTGACTGCACTGCCTGAACCTTCTCATTTGTTGATATTATTGTATTTACTGATTGCTTTAACATTTAAATATTGTTTTAAGTTTATCTGTATTAATCTAGTCAATACCTTTCTATAATACTGAATCATTTTAAGCTACTATGTTTTGCCTATATTGATCTTTAATTTGTACCTTTACCTCTGCTGAAGAACAAAATATCACTGTATAAACCCATGAACATCTTTCCTAAAACCCTTGTCACTAGATCCATTGAAGATCTTATGTTGCCTTTGTTAATTGTTACATAGATGATGATGGATGGATTTCAACATAACTGGTTAAATTGTGTACAACCTTTGGAGAACTTAATGAGCTAAGAATTTAAATGGTAATTCTAAGGGTCTTCAGAAATAATTTTAGTAACTAGTAGTTTCTAAATGGATATATATATAATAAAGAATGTTGTATTAAAGGTAGAGAGAAACAAAATGTTCCTACCAAGGTGTTTTTATGAATCAGGAAACTGAAAAAAGAGATCCTGTGAAACTCTTCTTTTTAATTTATTTCTAGTAGAACAATCTAGATTTCTTGATGATATTCTAGACCCAAATAAGTTTTACTTTGTTTAAAAGTATGTTTGCCAAGGTTGAAAGAATTGCTACATCTATAAAAATTGTGACACATATCCATCAGTTCATAGGTTTTTGTTTTTTTTATGTCATACAGCAACTTATGTAAAATATGATAGTGGGTTTATTTGTTATTGTAATTTACAGGGCGATTGTGAATTTGGGGTACTTTAGTACTTTGAATGTGCATTATCTACCATGTTACTGTTTTATTTTGAAAATCATTTTGTATTCGCACATGGCTGACACAGTGTGCCACTGATTTTAAGCTATATATTTTTGATTTTTAAAACTTTTTTTAATCTGATTTTTTTATTGTATTTGCAATATAGTATCTGAGTTTTATTTTTTCTCTCCTTTTTGTATTTGAAGCACATGTCAACAGTATTGAGCAGATTTTTCTTGATTTTTTTTAAATTTTGATGTAATATAAGTTTTAAATACATTTGTTCTAATATTAATGCATACCCAAAAAGCTTTAGACTATAAAAATGATGCCATTGATTGTTTAAAAGAATTATTGGACATTGCTTCATGATTCTGTATGATTCCAGAAGAAGGGAATATACAAAAGAGACGTTGTACAGTGCTAAAGAAACACAGAGCACCTGCATAGTGCCTATGGAGCACAAGATCAAAGAGACAAGATCCCAGTGGAATTGATACAATTTTGAGCCAAGACAGGAGGACTTGAACTTGCTTGGGGTTTGAGGTTGCAGCTGTTTTAACATGTGTTAAAGGCAGGTCTTCCTTGTTCCACATTCTACCAAGTATCTCAAATTTGGCTCCTAACTGACTCCTATAATCTAGTCCCTTTTCTGTCTTTCATGGTGTGGCAAACTTTCTATAGTCCTGGCTACTGATTGGGTAAATACATAATTGCTTAAATCATTTTAATTGGGCCCTGATTCAAGGACCTGTTACAGATTTGTTTTTCCTTTAGATATTTTTAGACATAAAACTTTTACATTTTGTATTTCATCCACAAGTTACTTTTCTCTTCTTTTTGGATTTTTTTCATGCTTTTGATTTTCTTTTGCAAATTTATTCAAATACCTCATAACTCATCCATGTATCCTTGAGTGATCCCTGTGTTTGTTATTATTCACCTCAGGGGGACCAAGTTATTGTTGTATACTTTGATTTAAATTTGAGCAATTTTAGGATAAGAAACTTGCTACCTACCAGAATCCAGAATGTGCCATGAAGATAGATGCCTGCAGAGACCACATGCTGCACCAGAAGATACAGAGTGAACTTTGGGATGTGAATTGAACTATGTGGGGTTGAAAATGCCTTTGTTTTGAATGTATACTCTTATGCCAAAGGGACTGCTCCCAAATTGGCTTTTTGTCAACCTAGTAATCATTGGTTTTTGTTCTCTTTTCCTTCTATCCACAAATTATTGCAATTTTTAAATTGATTATGTTTCCATGATCCTTTTGGGGAAACTGGTTTCCCCAAAAGGATCATGGGGAGTTATGTATAAATGGAGATTTTGCGCCTTTGAACTTCATTCCCCAGAAGCACCTTAGTATTTCCCAAAATTCCCTTTTCCTGTATCTGTACATTTTGTGTGATTGTATTTAAGTGGCTGTAGCTCCTCCCTCTTCCTTTTTTTTTTTTGGACCTGCGACCTGGGTGAATTCAGGCATTTTTTTAGTTATTATTAATAAAACTTTAAAAATATAATAGTTATTGAATATCAATTTTAAAACTCACAGAGCCATAGTTTATAATGTTGCAGGAGTGAGAAGAAATAGAGAAAAGGAGGATGGGAGATAGAAGTACACAGAAGAGATGTGAACAATGAACATGATAGGTTGTTCAGACAATCAATTACAATAAGTAGGTAGATGGAGCTGTAGGAGATTGGCAGACATGGAAGGAAATGGATAGAAAATGAATGAAGGATTAGAATAGGGGATCTTATCAGGGCTGGAGTGTTTGAGAGAGAATAGCAAATGTGAGAGGGGCTACTGAAGAGAATGCTCATGGGGGGAGAACACGTGCTACTGTTTGGAGAATACAGGGACCCTGAGATACATGTAGTCTGGCTGGTACTTGTACACTGAGAAGACATCTCTGGAAGAGGTCTTTGTTTCTATAGGCAGCACAAACTGGACATTGAGCAGGAGAGAGATAGATACTACATGAAAACTCAACTTAAAAGACTATCAAGGTCATGACTTGACTTCTCCTTAGTCTAAATTTTAAAAGTCTATAAGGCTTACAAATTTCAGCATGTTAATATGGTGATACACTACATCTCCTTAAATATCTGTTCAATATGGAGGTGTTGGTAAGCATCATTTGACCCCAGAAAATAGGTCTCAGAGATGCAGGAAGCAACGGTCTATATGCAAGAGAGTGACTTTCTTTTGCTAATGTTCCAGAGTTTGTAGCCCAAATAGTACATATGGCAGTGTGGATATAAGGGTCATCTCCTAGAACATTGCTGAGCTATTCAGGAAACTTCTGTAGATTACATTGATGCACACAGTTCAATATTTATAGAGCTTAGGACACTGATGGGATGAAACAATTTTTTTATTGTCCATGGAGCAGGAAAAGACACTGAGTCAGCATACTGTTTTATTTTTTTAATCCTTACCTTCCGTCTTGGAATCAATACTATGTTTTGGTTCCAAGGCAGAAGAGTGGTAAGGGCTAGGCAATGGGGGTCAAGTGACTTTCCCAGCATCACACAGCTAAGAAGTGGCTGAGGTTTTAACTCTAGGCCTGGTTTTCAATCCATCTTGCCACCCAGCTACCCCCAGCATACTGTTTTAAAGAAAAGAATTTACCCTTATATTCTCTTCTGTCATCATCTATGGAGGACATTAGGAGCCTTCCAGCATCTCCCTAGGTTATTGAGGAGTGATACATTTTTGGTAGTCTTGACAGAAATAGTCAACTGAGAGTTCATGGCAGATACAATTCTTTGCTGAATGACAACTTGAGTTTGTGCCTTTGGTGCCTGGTAAAGGCTTTTTATTTCCTTGTGAAGTAGAAGTGCATGAATAGCAGTCTAAGATGGATATCCAGTCTTGGAAGCCTCCTTGTGATTTTGAGAGGTCTATAGTTCCTTGGTCCTCATTTTTTGCAGAAAATGCTTTCTACACATCCTATTATGCTTCTCAAAGAATAAGAAAACAAAATATGACAACAGGCCAGAGGATTAGCCTCTATCCTCACCTGAATTTCCAGAAGATATAAACATGGAATTGTTTGGATAGAGCAGAGGTAAGTTGAAATATAAAATATCTCCATACAGAGAGAGAGAGAGAGAGAGAGAGACATACACAAAGACATAAAATAGCATAAGGTAACTTCAAAGGAAGTTAAGACTATAGTAAACAAACAGCTACTTATCATTTCAGTACCTTTCTATTCCTTTCTTCCAGGGAGATCCTAAGCAAAACCTTAGTGGTGAGTATTTCTCCAACAGAGCTCCAGGGTAAGAAGAGCAAAGAAGCACACATGAAAGGAGGATTGCTTAGGTGGTCAGGTTCCCCAAGAACTGAACTCTACCTCCATGTATCCATGGTTCTATTAAACAGAAGGGAGCCTTAGTAAAAAAGAATAAAGTAAGAGCCTTTATCTTTCTAGACCAATTAAATTGTTATTATTACAGTAAGAAATCAAGCCTCTTGATTCAAAATAGACTTCTCCTTTTAAAATAGGGGGTCCATACTCTTTTCTCTCCCCATTTCCCCCATCAAGACAGAATCATAAATCATGTGGAATTGAGAAAAGAAAAGCTGGAATTTTTGTCTCCAATCTATGAGAAACTAAAGAGAAGAGAATAAAATATTTAACAAAGAAGATGATATTTGAGTTGGATTTTTTAACTTTGACCTGCTTAGATTAGAAATAGTAAAATTATAAGGCAGATTGAGGCAATACTCCTTACATTTTGCCCTACGGTTAGTGACTGGTACAGGGTCCACATCTGCCATCTCTGGTTCCTAGATATATGGTCAATAGTCCATGTCTGTTTTCTTTTCATCTTTTATTAAAGCCTCAAAATGGGCTCCTACATCCCTCTGTTCTTTCCTCCCTTCTCTTTCACTTGTAAACAGCAAGGGATTCAATCTCCCTGTTTTTTCTATGTCTTGATAACATCTACCAAAGTCAGGCAAGTCTCATATTCTCAGAAATTTTAGATCACTTAACTCTCTCTTTCCCCTCCTCCTTTCATTTCCTCTTTCCTCTCCTTCCCCTACTTCTTTTTCCTCTCTCCCTCCCTCTCCCCACTTCCTTCCATCCCTATCTCTAACTCCCCTCCCACCACTTATTTGGGTTCCTTATTTTGTGACTCAGCGCCTTAGGCTATATTACTATTTATGACAATTCAGTTTAGTGAGGCCGGAGATGGAGACCAATTTCTAATCTAAATCCATTTTCTTTGCAGGAATGAGTACAGTTTTAGGCAATGTTTAATATCATATGTGATCACATAAGAGATATGCTTAAATTGTTATATTGCACCAGAAATTCCTTGAAAGTTTCTCTAGATGCTAGGTTATTCAATAGGGATTTTTTTTTTGAGGAGTTGTATACATATGTAACCAAACCTTTCACATTTCTGTCATTCAGCTGGAAAAGGCCCAGAAAGAAGTCTAATCAGGTCTGAATTTGAGAAACCTTTTCCTAGAATGGTAGAAAAAAAGCAAGTGGAGAAACCAGAGCATATTGCCATAAAGTAGTTACAGAAAAATAAAAACTCACTATTTTGATTTTGCCTCAAGTAGAGAAGCAAAAAATTTGGAATTTGGGAATAATTTTTTAATGTTTTTTTTTTAATTTGGAATTTTTTGTTGCCTCAGGTAATTTGGGATATTGATATGAGAGAGAGATCTGAGCAACGATTTCAGTTAGTCTCACATCTCATATCTAGAATGGAGTTTGTTGATGAATCTCCTTTGGTTATTTTTAAAGTGATTCTTTTTTTTGCTTTATTTAAGAGTAGATCACTGGGGGGGGGGGGGGCGGCTGGGTGGCTCAGTGGATTGAGAGCCAAGCCTAGAGACGGGAAGTCCTGGGTTCAAATTTAGCCTCAGACACTTCCTAGCTGTGTGACCCTGGGCAAGTCACTTGACCCCCATTGCCTAGCCCTTACCACTCTTCTGCCTTGTAGCCAATACACAGTATTGACTCCAAGAGGGAAGGTAAGGGTTAAAAAAAAAGGAGTAGATCACTAGGAAAATGTTTCAAACTTTGGTAAAGAGAATGCACTAGGGTCATAAAATATTTTGTGCAACTTAGCATTTTATTTCAATGAGTGATGGTTTTATCCACTTTTTTCTTTACAAACCTCTGGTCTACTCTAAATGTTTAAGTTCCACCTGATTGCTGTCATTATATTTTGCTTCCCTTTGAAATGAATTTTTTGGACTAGCATTAGTAAGGGAAAAATACAATCGAGCAATTTCAGAAGACTGGGTATCCTGAGATAATCACAATGTATTAGTCCAATGTTGGAAGAAAGGGAGAGAGCAACTAATTTGAGCCCTTTTTGAAACATCTCTAACTACATCATCCCACCACTATATTTTTCTCCTCCTTAGAAACAAATCTCTTCAGTTTGTAATTTAGACACTAGTAATGATGAGGTAGATTTTTGGAATTGCAGTGCTAAAAATTGCTAAGATTCTTAATGAATATAGGTTAATGCATTCATTTTATATTAGCTGAGGAAAGTTTGGCTTCCCCAATCAAGTGTGAAGGACTGACTGAAGGATTTTGTTGGATTGACTTACTTATCAAATTGAATTAAATTATGTGCAAATCTAGTTGTGACACATAGTCCAAGATATTTGACTAGCTAGAAGACATTAGTCAAGACATGATGAACCCTGGATCAAAGGTAGGTAGAAGTATTCAAATTAAATTCTACATTAGAAAATTGGATTGGATGAGAGAGGGGAATGGCATTTACTTTTGGAAATCAGTTATGGTTTTCATGTGTTTTAAATCTATTCAGACAGAACAAAAATTATGGGAAGAATAGGGAAGTATTTACAAAGTTAGTGAGACCTAGGAAAAGTGGAAGAGATCTGATCAAAAGTGAAGTTAGGTGCTGATCAGAATGTAGCAAGAGCTGAAAACAGAGATTTGTGAATAAACAAGCCAAAAAGAAGTGTCCATCATTGTTCCTAAATGAATTGCCTTTCTGGGAATTGGTTCTAAGTGGAACCCAAGATTAATATGGGCTTAATTTTAGGGAAGAAGAGGCAGAATCAAAGGAAAGGGAATTTTGCTAATGAATACTCTTCCAGCCATCATATCCTTGAATGCTCTGTAAATAGCCCTAACCTTTATTCAGTTAATAGTTTCCAATGCTCCCTCTTTCCACTGTATCTTGTGAGGACCTTCCTCCATTTTGGTACTCAAGAAAGACTATTAGGTTTAAAGTCAGAAGACTGAGTTCAAATCCTGGATTTGCTATTTGCTACTTTCAAGACTGTGGGCCTCTTGCCAGCAAGAAGCCATAAGGTATGAAAGATAGAGAAAGGATAGAATTTTAGGGTTCCGCGAAGGGCATGAGGGAGCCAAGTTACAGATATGAGATGGCAGAAATGAGTCAGAAACCAGACCGTATTGATTACAAAGGAGCCACAGCAATACTCCGATCAGTGGACCTCTCAGAAGGCTAATTCCATCCAATGATCCAAATTTAATACCACACAGGTCGGAGACATGATAGAGAAAAGAAAGTGCCTGGCCAAAGGCCAGATCCCAGGTGAGAGAGATAAAGAAGGAAAGGAATTAAAGATGGAGCTTGGGGCCAAGCTCCAGCAAAGACAGACATAGGTGAGAGCTAAGATCCAAGAGAAAGAGGGTGGAGATTGCTGTGGCTCTCCTTTTTAATCTCTTTGATATGCAAATCTACACAATACATAGGGATGATTATCATTGTTTAACGACAAGGTATAGGTGTGGTTTATCTTAGCCAGATGAACACAAAGAAACCTGTTTTTCCCAGCTAACCTAGGGGAAGCTGGGATCAAGGGTCAGAGGCTTTCCTAGCCATGCGCAAGACTGAGCATGCTCTCTTCTAAGTCACTCTGTACATTCTAACTGTTTCCCTTGTCCCTAGATAGGGGCGGACTGCTACAAAGACCTTGGAGAAGTTATTTCAGTTCTGGACCTCTTTTGACTTTTCATCATGAAGTTATTTCTAGATTTAAACCTATTATAATTTAATCCTAGATCTTTTACTTTCAAACGTATTTCATTTTATATTATTAATTGAAATCTAACTTTCTGTTAGACAGAACATCTCTTAGTAACTTCTCTGCCTGAATGTTCTCTCACCGTCCTCCCAAAAAGAAAAAGGTGTAATTAGCATACTTTATTACTTTGCTACTTCCACATGTTTCTTTTGCTACTATCACACAAGAATCACCATGTATTTAAACTTTACTCCAATATCTTTTCCCAAACTTTTTCTACTGCCATTCAGACTTCAGATCATTCTTGATTTTTTTAGACTAAATTATACTTCTTGCTTACATTCCTCACTTCTTTCCCAACTACTGCCTTGTTTACACATTTGCTCTTCTCTTTCTTCACTCTCCTCAACTCACATAATTTCTTTCAGAAATCAATCTTAACCATGGAAAACTGGCCCTGAATACAACTAAACTGCATGGCAACATACTGTATCTGTGTGCCACAAAATTTGACTCTGGTGCCAAAATTTGAAATGATGATTTTAGAAGAAATTAAGAATAAATTCAAAGAAGGTTAAATGTGATTTTTGGAGTGGGGTTGCATGGACTTACAATTCTATTAAAAGTTATCAAGAATGACAAGAGTAGGTGTGAGACATTTGAGAGCCACAATACAAATACAGTAGAATTAGAATGTTATATTTTTAATTATTTTAAAATCAATGTTATTTTAAGGTCCACTGACAAGCATAAATGTTCAAATACACAAACAAGAATACAAAGTAAGGGGGCAGTTGGGTAGCTCAGTGGATTTAGAGCCAGGCCTACAGATGGGAGGTCCTGGGTTCAAATATGGCCCACTTCCCAGCTGTGTGACCCTGGGCAAGTCACTTAACCTCCTAGCCCTCATTACTCTTTTGTCTTAGAACCAATACACAATATTGATTCTAAGGCAGAAGGCAAGGGTTTAAAAAAAATACAAAGTAAGAAAGGTAAACAAAGTAGGGAAAACCCTGTTGTTTTCTGAGTCAACACCTTATAAAAAGATGGACATATTAATTTTTAACAGATCAATTCAACAATTACTAACTTACCCTTATTTTTGTATCTCTTTTAGAATATCTCTGAATATTTAATATGGAGAGACTGCTTTCATTGCTACCTTCAATTATGGATTTGTAGTCAATATATTTTTGCTTCTTTCTTAAGAGACTTGCCCTTGGTAACAGAGCTAGTAAGTGTCTGAGGACAGGTTTGAACTCCGGAAGGAGTTTTCCTGAATCTAGGCCTGTCACTTGGTCAACTGTACCACCTAGCTGCTCCTATATATACATACAGACTTTTATCGGCAGGATATTTTTGTTTTTTTAATATGTTGTACAGATTAGTCATAGATTTCCTTCGAAGGACCTTTTTTTTTTTTAATTTCAAGGCTGCACTCATCAACTGTAATGTTTTTTGAGCCCAGGACTATAAAATCAGACACTGTTTTCATTTCTTCTCCTCTCTTTACTCGAGGTCTTTTCAGATTACTATTTTGCTTTCTTGCTCTTCTTTTTTTTTATGATGCATTTTGTTGTTTCTTTCTATGTTTTTTGTTTAGTCATTTTAGTCCTGTCTAAGACTTTGTGACCCCAAATGGAGTTATTTTGGCAAAGATCCTGGAGTGGTTTGCTATTTGTAATGGGACCAGATGCCATCATTTTAGTTCATTTTTTTTGTCATTATTGTTGCTAAGCTTCAAGTCACCTTTTATAATCTCCTTTTTCATCTTTATCAATTCATTTTCTCAATTTTCTCAAAATATTAATTCTTTTTTACTTTCTGCCATTAAAGTACTCTGAGATTGTTGATATTTCTACTGACAACTTTAATTCTAGCTTTTGATTTGTCCAGCCTGACATTTCACATGATGTACTCAGCACATATATTAAATAAAGTGGCAATATATAGCCTTGTTATATTCCTTTCCCACTCTCTACACAATTTATTGGTCCATATTTACTTGTAATTGTGACTTCTTGACTCACACATTTTGTTTATTAAGAGACAAATAAGGTGATCTAGTACTTCAAACTTTTTGAGCACTTGCCACAGTTTCTTATTTTCTACACAAAGGCCTTAGAGTAGTCAATAATTTTCCTGGATATTCCTTGCTTCTTACTTTCTCTATAGTCCAGTGAATTTTAGGAATTTTGTCTCTAGTTCCTCTGCCTCTTCAAAAACTAGCCTATTCTTCTGGTAATATTCTATTGATGTCTCCATTTATTCCTGAAGAGATCTATCTTTCACATTTTATTGTTTTCTTCTATTTCTTTGCATTTAAGAAATTAAGAAAAGAAAGGGAAAAAACTTTCTTTCTCCTTCCTATTCTCTAAAATTCTAGATTCAGTTAAGCGTATCTTTCTTGGTCTCCTTTTTGTTTTGTTTTCCTTCTTTTCCTATTAGCAAAGTTTCATCAGATTGCTATTTTGCTTTCTTTCTCTTCTTTTTTTTAAAGATTTTTTTGTTATTGCTTCCCATTGTTGTTTTTGTTTAGTCATTTTAGTCCTGTCCTACACTTTGTGACCCCATTTGGAATTATATTGATAGAGATCATGAAGTGGTTTGGTATTTCCTTCTCCAATTCATTTTTATAGATGAAGAAATTGAAATAAGCAGGTTTAAATAATTTGCCCAGGGGTCAGAGGTAGTAATTGTCTGAGGCCATATTTGAAGTCAGAAACATGAGTCTTCCTGAGTCTAGACCCAGCCTTCTTATCCACTGATCACATAGCTGCCTGTTGTGCAACATTGCAAACCTCTCTCCATCATTCTTCAGGAACTCTATATATCTTAAATCTTTCCATAACTATACCTCATATTCATAAGGGATATAATTTTTAGGTGATGTCTATATGGTCTGATAATTTTCCTTACTTTCTTCAATTTAAATCTGTAATAAGAACCTCATAATCTGAGTCACAATTGGCTCCAGGTCCTATTCTAACTGACTACATGGACTACCTTTGTCTAAAAAGTATTTACTCAATATGATTTCTGTATTGACTATTGTAACAGTTAAAATTTAGGGAAACTGAGGCAGGTAGAAATGAGTTTCTCTCTGCAAGGAGTAAGATATTTTCAGAGGTTTATTAAAGGTTGAGAATTTAAGAAAAATACAAGTAAGAAAGGCACATGCCAGGTGGGCCAAGAGGCCCAATTCAATTTCACTCACTTCATGAGACGCGTCTGCTTGCCAGCAGAGACAGGAAGAGAAGAGAGCCCAGAAGCCTTTCCAATCAGGTTAAATACCCCATCTTGATCTTGGCCCAGGTGAGAATTCAGTGATATACAAAGCATTCTGGGGAAGTGGAGCAAGGACTTCTGGGGATTGAAGTCCTGGATTCAAGTATCCATTTTTACATTATCTATTGATATCCATATGTAGAGCTGCCTTTTAGGATGTTGTAGAAGAGTTTGGCCGCAAATTATGTGGCCAAATCTTTATTAGTCTCTTGTCTTGTCTCTTGTTCCATTTATCTTTTGATTGCCTACTTTAACACCCTAATACCCTTTGAGGAATATGATATCTTTTTATGTTATTTCTAGAAGGTAATATTGGTCTTCATAGAACTGAGCAACTCTGGGCTTTTTTGGCATCAGTGGTTGGAATTAAGGTTTTTATTACTAAAATAAAGAAGAGTTTGCCTTAGATTTGAACAGATATCACTGTCATTGTGAAATAATACTCTGTACTCCTTTTCCCACCCTTTTATTTATTTATTCAATTTTCTTAAAATTCTTACTTTCCATCTTGGAATTGTTTCCATGGCAGAAGAGCAGTAAGGGCTAGGCAATGGGGGTTAAGTGATTTGCCCAGGGTCACACAGCTGGGAAGTGTCTGAGGCCAGATTTGAACCTAGGACCTCCTGTCTCTGAGCATTGAGCTACTCAGCTGTCTCCTTCCCACCCTTTTATTAACTATGAGGGCTACTCCATTTCTTCATAAGGATTCTTTCCTGTAGTAGTAGATATAATGGTCATTTGAATTAAATTCCCCTATTCCCATCTATTTAAGATCACTAACACCTAAGATATTGATATTTGATCTTTTCTGACCACATCCATTGTTCTTTGATTCATAGATCCCACATTCTGTGATTCTATACAACATTAATCTTTAGAAAATTGAACTTCCCTTTTGTCATCAGCCACTTTCACAGCTGAGCATCCTTCTGGTTTGGGCCCAACCTTTCTAGAGATATATGTAGTTATCTTCTGTTCCCTTCCCAGTTGGATAGCTTCTGACCTGAAAGATTCTTGGTATATAATTTATCACTAATCTTGGGTGCCTCTATCACAAATGAGATTTGGTTCTTTCAATCATCAAAGCTCATAGTGCCTTCCAAATGAGTTTTTTAGTGATGCTAGAGCCAAAAGGTAAAAGGAAAGAATGTAGTAAGGAAAGGAACACAAAGACCATTTAATTCTTAAGAAGAGATCCAGGATATATCATAGAGAGAGAAAATACAGGAGCCTAAATTCATTGAAATGATTTTCTTTTAAAAGTATGGGTAGATGGAAAGACTTCATTGGCTGCTGTTTAGGAACAAAAATAGTCTCTGAAATTGGAAATGTTTCCCATAGAATGAGTTGTATACTAATGATTTTCAAATTTCATTTAAAAGATACATTGAAAATATATCCAAAATCACAATTCTGTAACATAAATTATTAGGTATATTTATCTGAGACATTTGATAGCACCTCTTAGTAAAGAGTAAATCTATGTTAGACTTTCATTTTAAGTAACCAAGTTTTTTTGAAGTTAAATTTAAAATTAAAATTGGATGTGAATTGAAGTTAACATTTCTATTTCCATATAGTTTACTTATTGTTTGTAAGCACATTTCTTTCATGACATAGCATGAAGCATTAGAAAGGGTATTCAGGATTAGAGTTGGGAGTTTTGATTTTAAATATTGGCCTTCACACTAATGTGGCCCTGTGAAAGTCTCAGAAAATGTTGTTCTTCCACCCTTCCCACTAAATAGAATCCTCTCTTGGAAAAAATGTATTATACTTTAGCAGAAACAAAGACAATACAAGTTTTAATAATTGTTTTCTGACATTTTTCCATTCATGTTTTCTCTTTCCTTTACATCTCTCCAACCTCCCCAAGAGAAGAGGTAGAACATATTAACACACAATGCATATTTCCATATTCATCATATTATGAAAGACACATCTCACTTTCACTAGAGAAATTTCACTAGAAGAAGATAAAGCCAAAAATAGGATACTTCAATATGGATTTAGACTGTCAGTTCCTTCTCTAGTAGTGGGATAGCCTATTTCAAAAACACATAATTGTTTACCTCATTAGATCCCAAGTTTAATTATCTTCTCCATAAAATGAAATAGATTCATATAGATAGACATCTCTTCGATAAGTTTCAAACAATCATAATTACAGTAGTATATGTATAGCACTTTAAGATTTGCACATACATTAATTCAATTGATCTCACAGTAATCTTAGGAGATAGGTGATATTATTATTATTTTCATTTCACAGATGAGGAAATTAAGCCTGAGACTGATTAAGTGCCTCACCTAGGGTAAAAAAAAATAGTAATTGTCTGAGTCAGGATTTGAACTCAGGTCTTTTGGACATAATCAATTGCCTGTTGAATATTTACCATTAAGTGAAGACATTTCAAACCCCCAAAGTTCAAAATTAAACTCATTATCTTCCCTTTATACACACATTTCCCCCCCAAACTTCTCCAGTGGTTCCTTGTTCCTTGTTTTCAATAGGATGAAATATAAACTCCTTTATTCAAAATTTTAAGCCCTTCTCACAATGGTCCAAACTTATCCTACTAGCATCCTTAGATATCTCACATTTTGCATTCCAGACAAAATGGTGTTCCAGTTTGCCTATTTCCCTTTGTTGTGCCTTCAAACCAGCTGATCCATATGCACTAATACACTCCTATCTCACCTCTACTTCATATAGCATCTTTCTTCCTTTAAGAATACCCTCACCAAATTGCTATTACCTTTGTTCCTAAATGTTTGCTTGTTATTACTATTTCCTCATATACATTTGTATTCATTTGATTTGTTGTTCTTCAATACATGCACTTGTCTTCTCCTTTAGAAAGTAAACACTTTGCAAATACATATTGTTTTCTTCTTTGTATTTGTATTATGCCTCTAGCCACAGTGCTTACCACATAATAGATGATTAACAAATACCTGTTCATTAATTGACTGACAAAAAAAAAAGAATATGAAATCATTACCTATAACTGGTAAGATTTTTTCCAATTTTAAATTGAATTGATGTAGTATCAGCACATAATATTTTTTCACATCTTAGTTCATTTCATAGTAATCATTGTTTGCTTGCTATAGTTATCAGTCCCATATGCATTTCCAGCAGGTAGGACATTAGTTGTATTTTGCTTTTCTTTGGTACAAGAAAAAAAAAAAAGACCACTGCACACTGGAATTTTGCCTCTGTCAAGATGATAATTGTGATGGGTTCAAATGGGGTTAGCCTACAACCCTATGTGTCCCTCCTTCTATTTCTCAGAGTCATTTAGAAGTAGTTATATCACAATGGGCAGTGATATTAGTGATATTTTCAGTGCCCACTTGGCCAGTGTTTTAAGCTCATTGCCAGATCTTCACAGCCATTACAGTCTCAGGGAATATAATGAACTCTGTCTAAATTACCCTGGCTGGTATTCCCATACTTAGCTGGTATGGGTTATTACTGTCATCATCATCATCATCATCATCATCATCATCATCATCATCACCCCATCATCGTTGTTGTGATCAACAATAATTAATTTTAACATAATTTTATTTTCTTACAAAAATGATTATGCATATGCATTTCTAATGAATTAGAATGATGCAGAATGCCAAACTGGATAAGTTTAAATTGTTCTGATTCCATGCCATAAACAGTAATTTAATTTTTCTTTTTATGGTTTTTTTGTTAAGTTCTGTACTTTTATTATTTTAAGAATGGATATTACTCAAAGAAACATTCACAATTTTTAGATCTTAAAGAGGACTCTTCAATGGCTCATATATATTTCAGTAATTGTGATAGGGAAGTCAAATATTACAAGAATCATTCATATTCCTAGTGAAACAATTTAAGTTGTACCAGAGCTCTGAAGAAAATGTGGACCAAAACAACAACAAACAAGTTACCATGAGTGTAGGAATTGGTATTGCAGAATAGTCTATTTAATCCTGAAAAAATAAATTACGAATTTCAGAGAGACCTGAAAGCAAGAAGAATAGACTGTGGATCTTCTTTAGTATTACGTATAAGCTTTTTGAGTTTGGAAGAAGAGCAAAATGAGATGTAAAACAAAAATGTACTGACATTTGCTGTGCATAAAACAAAAAGCAAAACCTAATATGGGTAAATAAAAATAAAAACAGGATTAGAGGACAAAAGATTAGCTAAAATTTTCCCAAGAGAACTCATTTTTTTTCAGTTAGTGCCCAAAATCTTTGTCATTAGAAGGCCAGATGAGGTCTGTAATATCCAAACATCTTTGTCAGAGTCTGAAACATACACCACACAAAAACTATTTCTAAGATTCATTGCTTCCAATCGGTCTATTAGTCTTGTTTATATTGGGGCTAATCATTCACTCATTAACATATTGAGATATTGAGAAGGAGAATTTCCTGCAATTGAACAAATTTCCAAATGCTGATTGAAAGTTGTGACATAATTTAGCATTTCACCACATATCATAAGACAGCAAAATGTTGTGATAAAGTACTAACCAAAGATTCTGTTCATCTTGAGTTCAAATGGGATTTTAGATCCTAGCTTTGTGGTTCTAAGCAAGTAACAAACTCAGTGTGCCTCAGTTGGCTCAACAACAAAATGGAGATAATATCTCTATCTCCCTTGATCCCTGGGAGGAACAAATGAGATAATAATTAAAAAGTGTTCTGCAAACTTTAAAATTCTTTTCAAGTGTTATTGTGAACCTTAAAAATTCTCAGACCCTACTTCATAAGGTTAGGATTGTAAACCTTAAAAAATTCCCAGACCCTACTTCATAAGGTTGGGTTAAGACCATTCCCCATTAGGACCATTCCCCATTGGGACCATTCCCCATTTGGGTAGTGAAGGTACTAAGATCAGGAATGTGAGAACTCTACTTGGATCAGAAATGTGGGACCTCTACTCCACCCCTACTTAAGTCTGCCCTAGGGGAACATAAAGTTGTAAACTCTTTGCTGAACAATGAACAATACTTAAACCTATACTTATAGTAAGACAAAAAGTTCTTAGGCTGTGCCTATTTTTAGGACTGATGCAAAGGGGTGCTAAGTACCTATAAAGGTCAGGCAACTTGTGAACTTACAAGGAGCAAAGAGATGAAAACTTACTCAGAGATTCTAGTCTACTCAGGAGTGAATTACTCAAAAGATTTGTCTACTCAGGTGTGAACTAAGAATGGTCTGTCCTTTGAAAAACGTCTACTGTGATTGGTAGATATAAGGACTTAGGGGAGGTGACATAGGAGAAAATTCCCTATATAAGGAGATGACAGTCTCCTAAGAAAAAAACAGTCTCTAAGGAGGCTGTTGGGAGAGAGCTCTGGAAACAGGCTCTTGGGACAATCTCTTGAGGACAGTCAGAAGACTCTCTCTCTGGAGAAGGATGGCTGGCTGAACTAGTGTCTATATTTCTTGCTTGGACAGATCTTGTGGTGAGTGATTAAGAGACTGATCTCTCTCTTAAGACTCAGGTCTAGGCCATGTTGGCTTAAGGCCCTTCATACTTATTCCTTTCTTATTCTCTCTCTCTTTCTTTAATTCCTCATTTGTATGAATTAAATTCTCTATAAAATCCAGTTGACTTGGGTATATTCATAATTGGAAATATTTCCCTGGTGACCACCTTATATATTGATTTAAAAAAACAAGACACTGTAGTAAAAACATATTTTCTGTGGTCACAATTTACTCATCCACTCTTTTATCTACCACAATTTATATCTTCCACTATTTTAACTCACTACAGTTTATATCTACAACTATTTTAACTCTTACATTATCATTATTATTGTTGTGGGGTGCAGAGATGAACCCCTGGGGTTCAGGAAGGGTACCTTTTGCAAGAATGAAAGACTCTGAAACTTAGTTTAAAAATAAAAAAAGAAATTTATTAATTTGGAAAGTAATGTTGAATCTGGCCAGGATGGCAGCATAAGTGGAAGCCTACCTCCTAGGTGAAAGAGCATGGCTGGAAAAGCTGCTCCTTGGGAGGACAACATGGATGGAAAAGCTGTCCCCCAGAAGACATAAATTCTGGGAATTTTATACTCTTTACAACAGTGAGGGCAGGACTCTGGAGTAAGAGGTTGGTGGAAGGTTTGCCTGAGGGCATGGGGGTGGTTCTCATGATTTGGAGGATAAATGAATGAGGTGTGTCTCTTTGTCCATCTCAATTCAATGGGGCAATCAAAGGAAGGTGATCTTCAAGGTCAAATGTTTTGGGTGTGGAGTCATAAGGGCTTAAAGAAGCAAAGGAATTTCCCTGATAGTAGTTTGCCTGAGTTTCTGGGAGTACAAAGCCCATGCCATTATCATTAATAGATAATAAGAAATTTATCCCAGATCAAATGCTTTAAAGACCTAATAACTTTATTAAAACTCCTTGTAATTGCTATCACCATAGTTACAAAGTATAGCAACTTATTATTACAGCTACTAGCTATAGTAAAGATTAGCCTTAGAACAAGTAGTTCTTGTTTGTTATTGTTGACTATAAATATCCTTTCTAATCTTGGCACAAGTCTTCCTATTCATCAAAAATATACTTTTAATATTAATGGATTCATAATAAAGAATTAAAGAATATTTTTTCTAATTCTTGTGAAAGCAATGCCAAATCTTGTAAAACATATGAATGCAACAAAAGTAGGATGTATTTCACATGTCTTTCTTAGCTACCCCAATCAAGGCTATGATTCAAGATAATTCCAAAGAATCTATGATAAAAAATGCTATATTATTTTAAAGAGAACTGATGAACTCAATGCAAATGAAAGCACATTTTTAATTTTTTCTTCATTTTTCTTATTTTACTTTTTTGTCTATTTTCTTTTAAAACATGTCTAATAGGGAACTATGCTTTATATGACTTCATATTGTCAACTAGAAAAAATGCAGAACTATTAAATAGTCAAAATTACTCTTTAATCAAGGGAAAAGGGGTTAGCGCTACTAATATGACAACAGAGCTGCTTCCCATGACTGAACAGAGTCAAGACGCCCTGGTCACTAGCCCCTGGGAGTGCCACAGACTTAGGATGGACTCCAAGGAACAAAAGAACTTGGGGAACCTATATACCACTCTAGATGACCTGGGGGCTTTAGGATTAGAGGGACAGTTGATTGACTTTACATTGGTGAGAAAGGAAAATGAAGAGTTCCAGACAGGAATAATAGTGAGGGGCTGATGCCCTACAATGGACACAAAAGGGAAAGACCAAACCCAGGGCTGGGCCACCTTGGTAATGGACATTAGCCTAGGGGGAGAAACCATAGTGACAAAAAGGGATGCTTAATATTGGATGGGATTAGCCTTTCCCACCCAAACTACCAAGAAGTTGACTGTCTGGGAAGAGGGACCTTCCCTCGGGGATGGGTGGGGGGGAAACCTCTCCTGTGACAAGGTCAAAACCTGGGGTTTCTACACTCAAACTAAATAAACTGGGGATCTCTATATTTCCATGTTGACAATATATATAATCAATATTAGAATGCTTACCTTGTCAAGGAGGGGAGAGAAACTGGATGGAGGAAGAGAATTTGAAACTAAAATTTTTAAAGATGAATATAAAATATTTTATATGTAATTGAGAAATATTTATTGTAACTAATAAAATATTTTACAAAGTAAATAAATGCTTTGTTTTTTTAAAAATTAAATTTCTTTATATTGCTTGGTTCATAAAAAGTTTTATTTTTCTTTTTTTCATGGAAAATTTATTTAAATATTATCACAAATAATTCACATCTTTTTTTGTATTTTGTCAGAGGTAGAAAGAAGCACTAATATTCTAATATGTAAGAAATTCCATGTTTATCCTATTCACATCTTTCAAACATATAATATTTTAGATTCTACAATGTATTTGTCATAGCCAACATCCGGTAGTATAAGTTTCATTTATCTCCTCATTTCACTAATTAAAATAACTGCTCAGCGAGTTAAATGACTGACCTAAATTCCAACAACTAGTAATTGAAAAAGCAAAGATTTGAACTTAGGATATTTTAGAAGTTAAGGTAGAATAACATTTAAATTTCAGCTTTGCTTCTTGTTATCTATGTAAACTTGGTGATATAATTTCTTTTCCTTAGATTTTATCTTTAAAATATTCTGGTTGTCTCCAGAATCTGTCTTCTAATTAAAAAAACAGAATTTTCCCCATAATATCTTTTTTTTGTAAAACTGAGCTCAACAGGGAACTATATAAATCTAAATTACACAGTAGATTATTTCATGAAAGAACTCACTATACATATATATATATATATATATGTATATATATATATATATTAATAATAAACAAAGTCTATTATCCCCACTATCAATGTGAAATCTGGGCACCTCAATTTTACCTCTGCCCTTTGAAAAAACCCAGTACCAGGCACGTCTGTTTTGGGCTGAACTACAGACTTTGGACCATTTGGGGACCCTAGTTTGGGTGAGATTAGTAAATATAGTCAAAATGTTGAATGTCTTTATTTGTATTAGAAGCCTATCCCATTGTATTAAAGTCCCATCTCAGGAAGCCCAACTCTTAGTTTGGCCCTTTCCTTTATAATTGTTATAGTTGACCTCTCCCTGATACCCCTGCAGCTGGTTGCAACCTCTTTACAGCCTGCTTGCAGTTTGTCTATGCATGCTTGCTGTACCAAGTTCTCCAGAGGGTATAAAAGATCTCCAGGTTCTGCCCCCCTTCAGAGCTATTATCTCCTATGGTGATTTCTCCTAGGGATACTGTCCCCAGAGTCTCAGGGTGTAGACTCTACACTGTAGACACTGTAAAAGATTTTTGTTGCTGGGATCTGGAAGCAGACGAATATTGAACCTATCCCTTTCCTGATTAGGTAGTTCTGTGTTTTTTCCAAGTTAACACCATCAAGGATAATATAATATTTATTAATCTAAACTGCTAAATTTAAAAATAATGAAATTTTCTTCCCTCTTGTTCATTTCAAAACCACAGTTAATACACTGTAATAAACTTTATCAAAAAAATTTAATACACTTCAGTAAGAAAAAAAAAAGCTTAAATTGTTTTCATTTACATTAAGTGGAGATTTTCTTATATTGGCTTCTGTTTTCCAAAGATAATTCATAAATTTACAGATTAGTTTCCAAGGTAAAAGTAGTCACTGTAAAAAGACTAGATAATTTAAAGCCACAAAATAAATAGTGCAATTAGAATGAAACAACAGATGCATCTTAAATATTAGATAATTAATCAGCCTACAAAATATAAATAGCATTATAAATGTAAACGGAAACCATTAAGCCAAACTTTACTCCACTGTATTGCTCTATACTATAAAGTACTTCATACATGGAATTGGGAGACTTATTTTTAGACCCTATCTCTGATAAGAGCTATGTGACAAAGCAAAACTCAATTTCTCTGAAATTGTTTCCTTAGATATTAAAAGATCATTGGTGGCTCACAAAGTTCTTTAGAAAACACTTTGAAGTCTAAAAATGACATAAAAGTGAAGTTCAAATTGTATTTTTGTACTTAGTAACTATATGTGCCTGAGCCTTAGGAAACTGTCTCTGTAGCTTATATTTCATATTGGTCTACTTGCTATTCCATAGAGTTACTTTTTTTTTAATCCCTTACCTTCAACAATGCATCTCTTTACAACATATTTTTGGATTATTAATATCAATGGCATATGACTATATGTATATGTGATCTAATGAGTTGGAAAGTCAGTTCCTTGGTGGCAAGAACTGTATGAGAGAAGGGATGATATCATGAATCAAAACCTCATCATAGAGCCAGGATAACATGGTTTCAAGTCCTGTTTATAAAGTATAGTGGCTATATAAACCTGGGCAAAATACTGACTCTATGGGAGTCATTCTTTATTTTTAATAGAAAGAAATTGAACTAATTGGAATTGAAAAAGAGCAAAGAGTTTAAGGACCACTTAAGTTAGTTTGACTAAAACAGAACACATAATGAGGAGTAATGCCAAATGTTCAGAAAAGGATGCTGAAGTTAGATCATTAAAAACTTCAAATGCTAAGATAAGGAGTTTGTATTTTATCCCAGAGGCAGAAGAGATCAACTGAAGTCCCCTGAACAGGAGAGAGTGATGATAAAAAGATATTTATTTTTGAAATATTATTTTGTTAGCTGCTGTGTTGGAGATGGATTGAAATGGTAAGAGATTAGAAGCAGAGAGAAGCTGAGACAATAGTCTAATAGGAGTAAGTTCTTATTTGGAAATGACCAAATAAAAATTAAAAAAAAAATAGGAGTGAGTTCTTGGAAAAAATCATGTTTATGTGACAGAAAAGGGTGAGATATGAGATCTTGTAATCCTAAAAAAAAAGATAATCCTAAAATCCTAAAAATTTTGTTTCAACTGATTTTATTGAATATCAAGTTGGATCACAGGAGAAAGAAGAGTCAAGTGTGATTCCAAGGCTTTTGGATCTGGGTTACCAAAAGGAGAGTTATTCCCTTGACTGAAATAGTAAAAGCTAGAAAAGGGACACATTTGGGGAATAAGGGGAAGAGAAGGGAAAGGAATTTGCATTGATATAGTGCCTACTGAGTGCCTAGCACTGTGCTAAGCACTACAAAATATTTTATTTGATCCTTATAACAACCCTGCAAAGCTGGGGCTGTTATCATTCCCATTGTCAACATGGAATTTAGGAATCCCAAACTTGTGGCCTAGTGGGATCTGATGAACCCCAATTTTAGATTTAGTTTGTAGATTGGAGACCCCAAAAACTTGTCCTTGTTCCCTGTTCCCATGAGAAATCTATCCAGAAGGGAAATGATGATCCTGGGTGAGATAAGCATATGCTAAGGACATTCTTTGTTTTAGGTAGCTTCCCCTATTGTATTAAAAGCTTTCTCAGGAAGATCCACACCTAGGCAGGAACCATCCTTTAGTATCCATTATAAGCAGCCCCTTCTCTTACACCCTAGCCTCTAGCTATGATTCTTTTCCCTAGCTTGATTGTATCTTGTCAGTGTAGTTTGAACACTCCCATTTTCTTTGTAGCCATAGTAATATCAATCATCTTTCCCTGCCCCTGGATTTCCCAAAGGGTATATAGGTTCCCCAAGTTCTTTTGTTCCCTGGAGTCCAACCTGAGTCTGGTGACACTCCTAGGGGCTAGTGACCAGGGCGTCTAGATTCTGTGCAGTTTTGGAAAGCAGCTCTGTTGTCGTATTTAGTAGCGCTAACCTCTTTTCCCTTGATTAAAGAGTGATTTTGACTATTTAATAGTTCTGCATTTTTTTCTAGTTGACACCATTAATGGTTAAAGAAACAGGCAAACAGAAGTTAAGTGCTTTGCCTACAAATCAGACAGCTAGCAAGTATCATAGATTACATTTAAACTAAATTCTTCAAGGTTCATCACTCTGTTGAATTCAAGATCCTGATAGTTCATCTAGATGTATCTATCTACTCAGCAGGTACTAGGGATATGGAACAAAATCTTGAGCTATTTATGTAACTACTTTTTAACCTATGGTACAGAAAGGCTAGTCCATGAACAGTCTACACCTTTCAGATTTGGCAAATGTTTTACTGCTAAATAAGTCAACAAATGCTTCTAACTCAACACAAACTTCTGATATACCATGATTTCATATGAACAAAGAGGAATGAATCTATCTGAACCAATGTTAGATCCATGTTGAGTATCCTATCCTTACTATTTTTAAGTAATTATTTTTGTTGAGTACTTAATGGTTTATAGATCCCAACAGTGAACTTGAACTAACACATTGACCTGAGTTTGATAACTCCAGGGGGGAAAGGGTTAGATAGATGTACTCTGGAAGTCACAATTTACCAAAGTAACTGTTTATTAAATTTCACTTTCAGACAAATTTAAATGTTCTCCCAGAAATGAATATAGCACACTTAATGACTGTCTTAAAAAAAAAAAGGTAAAAGCAGATAACCTATGTCAATTTGTAAGAATTTCAAAAAGTACCATGATTTTTCTGAGTTTTAGAAAATTTGCAAAGGGCACTCATTTTTTAAAAAATTATCAGTTCTACTAAGAGAGCATTAGAAGATATTTTATTTTATTCTGACAACTATCAATGAACTAAGAGAATTACATGATAACATCAGAGAGAAGTATGACCAAAAAGGAAGATGGGCAAGTCATAATGAGAGTTAAAAACTACTAATAGATAATGCTTGTTGGGATTCCTAATGTGTCAAAAGAACTTGAACAAGCCTCCCAGTAATTCGATGGATCCCTTTGGAAGATTTATGGAAGAACTTTGAAGAAAATCACATAGGATGAGACCATGAATGGCTGTGATCTATTCCTCTACAGGGAGTACCCTCATAATGGAAAAAGAACAAAATATCAGTGTAGAATGAATACACAGCCTAAAATGAAAGCTGTATTTTGCCCAATATTCTAATGCATTTATCACTGTCATCTGAAATAAACCATCTCATTATTATGAGGAACAAATTAACACAATCTGGACTGACTCTGAGACAGAGACTCCATTTATTTCAGTACTCTAAATCATTTTTTTTCTTTTACTACAAAGATATTTTTCGTGAGGTGAACCAACAATTTAGGTAATATAAATGATTACTTCTTAAAGACTACAGCATAGTCATCTAAAATGATTCAAAGCCAGAAGAGGTAGCTGCTCAGTAATGCAATTTGGTTGAAAATTAATTTTTTTAAACATAAAATTTCCCCCTACTCTCCAAGATGAAATGAGCATCATAATGTTTAACATTCTACCAATGGCATAATATAATATAACTGTACTTAAACTATGCATAGACTGTTGCCCCTGGGGGTCCCTGAGACTGTTTTAAAGGGTCTTCAAGGTCAAAACTAGTTCATTATAATATTAATTATCTGTCTTTTTCACTCTCACCCTCTCACAAGTATATAGTCAAGTTTTCCAGAGGCTACATGACCTGAGAGTTAAAAGATTTAACTGCTATAATGAAGACCGAATTAATATTTTGTCTGAGAATTCAACCTTTGCAATGGATGAAGCTACAGAAATATCTGGATTTTGGTAGTTTTTTTACTTTAATTATCTACATATCATCTTGTACTTAAAAATTATTTTATGCATAAGTTGGATGGATATTGGACAAAACAACCTAAATGGTGCTTTAAATATTTTGTTTTGAAATATTGAATAATTTTTCTTTTTGAATTGCATTGATTCTCTAGGAAAAATTCTATGGAAATTTGCAATAATGGTACAAAAGCAATGGCAGGTAAAAGGTCTGGCACTTCAGTAAGAAGAAAAGTATTGAAATGGAAAGAACCTGCTTGTACAAAAATATAATAGCTACCCCTTTTGTATTGGCAAAGAATTGGAAAGTAAAGAGATGTCCCTCAATTGGGGAATGACTGAACAGATTTTGGTATATGAGGGTGATGCAATACTATTTTGCTATAAGGAATAATGAACAAGATGATTTCAGAAAGAGCTGAAAAAAACCTACATGAACTGAGGAAGATGACAGCAATGTTGTGGAAAGACAAAATGTATATAGCTACTAGCAGCAATACAATGATCCATAACAATTCTGAGGGATTTATGAAAAAGATTATAATCCATCTCCAGAGAAAGAACTGTGGGAGTAGGAATGAAAATGAAAGCATATTACTTATCACTTTTTTATTTGGGTATTTGTTTTAGGGTTTTAGTTTCGTAAGATTATTTACTTACCAAAATGAATGATATGAAAATGTTTTGTGTGGTAATAAATGTGTAACCCAATTGAATTGCTTGCTAGCTCTGGGAGGGGGAGGAAAAAAGGAAGGGAGACAGTTCGGATCATATAACTTCAGAAAAGTCAGGTGAAAATTTGTTATTACATAAGAAAAGAATCAAGACAGTGGCATCAAATTATACTAAAAATGATTGTACTATATACCACCATATTTCTGATTTTTTAAAAGCCTATTTCACATAAGACTATCCTTGTTGAAGCAACACAAATTATTCATTTTATTAAATCATTACTCTCACATACATCTTTTTAATATGCTTAAAGCATTTCTTTTGCATAAAGAAGTATGATAGTTGCCTTCAAGTAAAGCACTTATGAGACTGAATTATGAACTCAACTAGCTGCTTTTTCCCCATGACATAATTTTTACTTTAAAGAATAACTGACAAGCAAACTATGGTTATTCAGACTTGAGTATTTGGCAGACATTTTCTCAAAATTGAACAAAGAGAACCTGTCATTTCAAGGAAAACTACTGAGAGTATTTGTTTCCAATGATAAAATGCAGGCTTTCAAGTGAAAATTAGAATTTGGAAAACTCGTATTAGTTATCATGTGCAAAAGCTTTGGATTGACATCAAATATCTAATTTGATAAGACTGGTGGTGATAGAGGACAGAGTCAAGATGGCGGCATAGAAGGAGTAGAAGTTCAGACCTCTGAATACCCTTCCTAACAGATCATAAACTGAATGCTCCCAGGGGACTAAAAAACAAACTTAACAACAAGAAAGAGCCAAGGAACCATCCTACTGGACTTAATTCAAAAGGTACGCCCCCCAAAAAGCCGGAATCTGAGAACACTCGGGTTTAAGGGGAAGACAGAAGGAAGGTCCCAGGACCCATCCCCCCCTCCCACCCAGAGCACTGAGACTACCAGACTCCAGCAGCAGCGGGAACTTCTGGGCAGGCAAAGGTACTGATCTGGAGGGCATACATTGTAAGAAGGGCTGTGATAAGGTCAGAGCATCCAACACAGACGGCGGTGAAGGAGCTAGAGAGGTACCATAGACCTGGCAGCCTGGCCAGAGCTTTGGATTTCCTCCATATTTGCTCGAGCCTTCCAGGAAGTTTTGGACTCAGAGAACACCCACCCCAACTAAGCTGAACTTAATCCCATCAAAAGTCTCCAGAACTCAGGGAAGCCCAGGTACCACATCCATCCTCAGTGTCTGCTGGACTTCAATCAAAGCCTCCAGAGGACAGGGAAGCTCAAACCCCATCAAACCTCCACCAGAGACTACACCAAGAGATCTCCTGTTAAAGCTCCAAGAGGAGAGACTGACAGAAGCCCCCAAACCAAAAAAAAAAAAAAATGAGAGGAGCAAGCGCACAGACACATACGGGGAGTAAAGAAGGGGTGAATTTGAGCAAACAACAGAAAAATAAGAAAGAAACTACAATAGAAAGCTTCTACTCAGCAAATGGAACAGAGGGGGAAGAGATCAGCAAATGATAAATCAGAAATCCCAGCAAATTGGATACAGCTGTGGAAGACCTCAAAACACAATTAAGAGAGGCTGAAGACAATTGGGATGAAAGATGACCTACAAAGAAAATCAAACCAGAAGGAAAGGGATGACCAAAAAGCCAGAGATGAAATCCAGTCTTAATGAACCAGAATGCAACAACTGGAATTAAGTGACCTCACAAAGCAGTAGGACACTATGAAACAAAAGGAAAAGAATGAAAAAATTGAGGAAAATATGAAGCATCTCATTCACAAAAAAAGACGACTTAGAAAATCGTTCAAGAAGAGACAATTTAAGAATCATTGGTCTACCAGAAGACCATGACAAAAGAAAAAGCCTGGACATATTACTATAGGAAACTATTCAAGAAAACTGCCCCAATATCCCAGAATAAGAAGGGAAAATGGAAATTGAAAGAATCCACAGATCACCTTTTGTATTTAATCCCCAACTGACAACACCCAGGACTGTTATAGCCAAACTCAAAAACTATCAGACCAAAGAAAAGATATTACAAAGCTGCAAAGAAGAAGCCATTCAGATACCACAGAAACACAGTGAGGATAACTCAGGATCTGGCTGCATACACACTTAAGGACTGAAAAGCATGGAATACGATAGTCCGGAAAGCAAGGGAACTAGGTCTACAACCAAGAATCAAATACCCATCAAAACTGACTATATTCTTACAGGGGAAAGTATGGTCATTCAACACAATAGAAGACTTCTAAACATTCGTAAAGAAAAGACCAGAACTGAACAGAAAATTTGCTGTCCAAGCACAGAACTCAAATGAATCATCAAAAGGTAATTTAAAAAGAGGGGGAAAAGAAAAACAAAACAGAACAACAACAACAAAAATTTTTTTAAGAGACTCAATTAGTTAAAATATGAATCCCTATAAGAAAATAGGTCACTGGTAACTCTTATAAACTGTTGCTACCGGCAGAGCATAAAAGTAAGGCAACAGAGAAGCAACGGGAGGGAACTGAGGAGGGTAGTAACACCGAATCACCGAAACACCAGCAATCCCAGGCTTCCTGGGGAAGACAAACAATTTGCCTGGGGTTAAAGCCACTGAACACCAGACAGATAACAGAACAAGCCCCCCTCACTCAGATAGAGATGGCGAACAGCACAGAAGCAAAAAAGCCTCAAAACAACAGGAAAAACAAGAAGGGGGAAACTTTGGACAAATTTTATGGAGCAAAAATACAAAATACAGAGGACATAGAAGAGGAAACACAAGCAAATGCGCCGAAAATTTCCAAAGGAAATGGAAACTCTCCACAAACTTTTGAAGAATTTGAATCAAAAATGATCAAAAAGATGGAAGCCTTCTGGCAAGAAAAGTGGGAATTAATGCAAAATAACTTCACGCAACTACAAAACCGGTTTGACCAAACTGAAAAAGAAAACCAGGCTTTAAAGGTCAGAATTAGGCAACTGGAAGACAACGAGCAGGTAAAAGAGCAAGAATCAATAAAACAAAGCCAAAAGATCAAGAAATTAGAAGAGAACATAAAATATCTCACTGACAAGGTGACAGACTTGGAAAATAGAGGAAGAAGAGATAATTTAAGAATAATTGGACTTCCAGAAAAGCCAGAAATAAACAGCAAACTTGACATTGTAATACAAGATATAATCAAAGAAAATTGCCCAGAGATTCTAGAACAAGGGGGCAATACAGCCATTGAAAGAGCTCACAGAACACCCTCTACACTAAGTCCCCAAAATACAACTCCCAGGAATGTAATTGCCAAATTCCAAAGCTTTCAAGCAAAAGAAAAAATCTTATAAGAAGCCAGAAAAAGACAATTTAGATATAAAGGAATGCCAATCAGGGTCACGTGAACAAGACCTTGCAAGTTCCACTTTGAATGACCGTAAGGCATGGAACATGATTTTCAGAAAGGCAAGAGAGCTGGGTCTTCAACCAAGAATCAGCTATCCAGCAAAATTGACTATATACTTCCAAGGGAAAGTATGGGCATTCAACAAAATAGAAAATTTTCAACTTTTTCCAAAGAAAAGACCACAGCTCAGTGGAAAATTCGATATAGAAAAACAAAGAGCATGGAATACCTGAAAAGGTAAATATGAAGGAAAGGGAAAAGGAGAAAATTGTTATCTTTTCATCTATTCAAACTCTCTTCTATAAGGTCTACATTTGTATCAATCTATATATATATATTAATATATGGAAAATGTAATGTGTAAATAGGGGGAAAAGAAAAATCAAATAGAATAATTTTTCTCACACAGATTCACATGGGAAGGGGAGGGGAAGAAAAACTCCTATAAGAAAGAGAGGAAGAGAGTTTTTACTTAAACCTTACTCTCAGGGAAATCAAATCTGAGATGGAAAAACATCCAGATCCATTGGAATCTTGAATTCTATCTTACCCAACAAGGGTAGAGAAAAGGGAAAACCAAGGGGGGGATGGGAGGAGGGAAAACAAAAGGTGAGGGAAGAAGAGGGAGAAGAGGGAGGGAACAAAAAGGGAGGGGCTAGAAAGGGAACATATCAAGAGAGGGGACAAGAGGGACTGATTTAAAGTAAATCACTGGATTAAAAGGTTAGAGCTAAAGAAGAAAGGTTAGAATTAGGGAAGGATATAAAAATGCCAGAGAATTCACAAGTCACAATCATAACTTTGAATGTGAATGGGATGAACTCACCCATAAAATGTAGACGAATTGCATTATGGGTTAGAATTCAAAACCCTACCATATATTGTCTTCAAGAAACACACATGAATCAGGTAGACATCCACAAGGACAGAATTAAAGGATGGATTAAGACCTTCTGGGCCTCAACTGATAGAAAGAAGGCAGGAGCTGCAATCATGATATCTGATAAAGCCAAAGCAAAAATAAACCTGATTAAAAGGGATAGGGAAGGTAATTATATTTTGTTAAAAGGGACTTTAGATAATGAGGAAATATCACTAATCAACATGTATGCACCAAATAATATAGCACCCAAATTTCTAATGGAGAAACTAGGAGAATTGAAGGAAGAAATAGACAGTAAAACAATATTAGTGGGAGCCTTAAACCAATGATTATCAAATTTAGATAAATCAAATAAAAAAATAAATAAGAAAGAGGTGAAAGAAGTGAATGAAATCTTAGAAAAAATAGAGTTAATAGACATATGGAGAAAAATAAATAGGGAAAAAACGAAATACACCTTCTTCTCAGCACCAGATGGCACATTCACAAAGACTGACCATACACTAGGTCACAGAAACATGGCATACAAATGCAGAAGAGCAGAAATAATAAATGCAGCCTTTTCAGATCAGAAGGCAATAAAAATAATGATCAGTAAAGGTATGTGGAAAACCAAATCAAAAATTAATTGGAAATTAAATAATATGATACTCCAAAATAGTTTAGTTAGAGAAGAAATCTCAGAAACAATTAATAATAATTTCAAAAAGGAAAATGACAAAGGTGAGACATCCTTTCAAACCTTTTGGGATGCAGCGAAAGCAGTAATCAGAGGTGAATTCATATCCCTGAGTGCATATATTAACAAACTAGGGAGAACAGAAATCAATCAATTGTAAATGCAATAAAAAAAACTCAAAAGAGATCAAATTAAAAACCCCCAGCAGAAAACCAAACTAGAAATCCAAAAAATTAAGGGAGAAATTAATAAAATTGAAAGTGATAGAACTATTGATTTAATAAATAAGACTAGAAGCTGGTACTTTGAAAAAACAAACAAAATAGACAAAGTACTGGTTAATCTAATTAAAAAAGGAAAGAAGAAAAGCAAATTAACAGCATCAAAGATGAAAAGGGGTATATCACCTCCAATGAAAAAGGAAATCCAGGCAATCATTAAAAATTACTTTGCCCAATTATATGGCAATAAATACAGCAATCTAGGCAATATGGATGAATATATACAAAAATACAAACTGCCTAGACTAACAGAAGAAGAAATAGAATTCTTAAATAATCCCATATCAGAAAATGAAATCCAACAGGCCATCAAAGAACTCCCTAAGAAAAAATCCCCAGGGTCCAACAGATTCACAAGTGAATTCTATCAAACATTTAGAGAACAGTTAATCCCAATACTATACAAACTATTTGACATAATAAGCAAAGAGGGAATTCTACCAAACTCTTTTTATGACACAAATATGGTACTGATTCCAAAACCAGGCAGATCAAAAACAGAGAAGGAAAATTATACACCAATCTCCCTAATGAATATAGATGCAAAAATCTTCAATAGGATACTAGCAAAAAGACTCCAGCAAGTGATCAGAAGGGTCATCCACCATGATCAAATAGGATTTATACCAGGGATGCAGGGCTGGTTCAATATTAGGAAAACCATCCACATAATCGACCATATCAACAAGCAAACCAACAAAAATCACATAATTATTTCAATAGACGCAGAAAAAGCCTTTGATAAAATACAACACCCATTCCTACTGAAAACACTGGAAAGCATAGGAATAGGAGGGTCTTTCCAAAAAATAAGAAACAGTATATATCTAAAACCATCAGCCAATATCATCTGCAATGGGGATAAACTAAATGCATTCCCAATAAGATCAGGAGTGAAACAAGGAAGCCCATTATCACCTCTACTATTTGACATTGTACTAGAAACACTAGCAGTAACAATTAGAGAAGAAAAAGAAATTGAAGGCATCAAAATAGGCAGGGAGGAGACTAAGCTATCGCTCTTTGAAGATGACATGATGGTCTACTTAAAGAATCCTAGAGATTCAATGAAAAAGCTAATCAAAATAATCAACAACTTTAGCAAAGTTGCATGATACAAAATAAACCGCATAAGTCATCAGCATTTCTATACATCTCCAACATAGTTCAGCAGCAAAAACTAGAAAGAAAAATTCCATTCAAAACCACCTTAGACAAAATAAAATACCTAGGAATCTATCTTCCGAGACAAATAGAGGAACTATATGAACACAACTACAAAACACTTGTCACACAACTAAAACTAGACTTGAGCAAATGGAAAAAACATTAACTGCTCATGGGTAGGACGAGCCAATATAGTAAAAATGACCATCCTACCCAAACTTATCTATCTATTTAGTGCTATACATATTGAACTTCCAAAAAAATTCTTTACTGATTTAGAAAAAAACATAACAAAGTTCATTTGGAATAACAAAGCATCAAGGATATCCACTGAAATAATGAAAATAAAAATACAAAGGAAGGGGGCCTTGCTGTCCCAGATCTCAGACTATATTACAAAGCAGCAATCATCAAAATAATTTGGTACTGGCTAAAAGACAGAAAGGAGGATCAATGGAATAGACTTGGGGAAAGTGACCTCAGCAAGACAATATATGATAAACCCAAAGATCCCGGCTTTTGGGTCAAAAATCCACTATTCGATAAAAACTGCTGGGAAAACTGGAAGACAGTGTGGGAGAGATTAGGATTAGATCAGCACCTCACACCCTACACCAAGATAAATTCAAAATGGGTGAAAGACTTGAACATAAAGAAGGAAACTATAAGAAAATTAGGTATAGACAATATAAAATACTTAGGAATCTATCTGCCGAGGCAAAAACAGGAACTATATGAACACAACTATAAAACACTCTGCACACAATTAAAACTAGATCTAAACTATTATAAATACATTGATTGCTCATGGGTGGGACCAGCTAACATAATAAAAATGACCATCCTACCCAAACTTATCTATCTATTTAGTGCCATAACCATAGGACTTCTAGAAAACTTTTTTACTGAATTGGAGAAAACCATAAACTTCATTTGGAAGAACAAAGGATCAAGGATATCCAGGGAAATAATGAAAAAAAAATACAAAGAAAGTTGGCCTTGCAGTTCCAGATCTCAAACTTTATTACAAAGCAGTGATCATCAAAACTATTTGGTAATGGCTCGAAAGGAGGATCAGTGGAATAGACTTGGGGTAAATAACCTCAGCAAGACAGTCAATGAAAAACCCAAAAACCCCTGCTTTTGGGACAAAAATCCAGTATTTGATAAAAACTGCTGGGAAAATTTGAAGACAGTGTGGGAGAGATTAGATTTGGATCAACACCTCATACCCTACACCAAGATAAACTCAGAATGGGTGAATGACTTGTACGTAAAGAAGGAACGAGTAAGTAAATTATGTGAACACAGAATAGTATACATGTCAGACCTTTTGGAAGGGAAAGATTTTAAAACCAAGCAAGACTTAGAAAGAGGCACAAAATGTAAAATAAATAATTTTGACTACATCAAATTAAAAAAGTTTATGTACAAACAAAACCAATATAACTAAAATTAGAAGGGAGGCAACAAATTGGGAAACAATCTTCATAACAAAAACCTCTGACAAAGGTCTAATTACTCAAATTTATAAAGAGTTAAACCAGTTGTACAAAAAATCAAGCCATTCTCCAGTTGACAAATGGGCAAGGGACATGAATAGGCAGTTTTCAGTTAAAGAAATCAAAACTATTAATAAGCACATGAAAAAGTGTTCTAAGTCTCTTATAATCAGAGAGATACAAATCAAAACAACTCTGAGGTATTACCTCACACCTAACAGATTGGCCAACAAGACAGCAAAGGAAACTAATGAATGCTGGAGGGGATGTGGCATAGTGGGAACTCTAATTCATTACTGGTAGAGTTGTGAATTGATCCAACCATCTGGAGAGCAATTTGGAACTATGCCCAAAGGGCGATAAAAGACTGTCTGCCCTTTGATCCAACCATAGCACTGCTGGGTTTGTACCCCAAATAGATAATAAGGAAAAAGACCTGTACAAGATTATTCATAGCTGTGCTCTTTGTGGTGGCCAAAATTTGGAAAATGAGGGGATGCCTTTCAATTGGAGATTGGCTGAACAAACTATGATATATGTTGGTGATGGAATACTATTGTGCTAAAAGGAATAATAAAGTGGAGGAATTCCATGGAGACTGGAACAGCCTCCAGGAAGTGATGCAGAGTGAAAGGAGCAGAATCCGGAGAACATTGTACACAGATACTGATACACTGTGGTATAATCGAAAGTAATGTACTTCTCCCTTAGTGTCAATGCAATGTCCCTGAACAACCACAGGGACCTATAAGAAAAAACACTATCCTCAAGCAGAGGACAAACTGTGGGAGTAAAAACACAGAGGGAAAGCAACTGTTTGACTACAGGGGTTAAGGGGATATGATTGATGAGCGATGCTAAATTAGCACCCTAATGCAAATACTAACAACAAGGAAATGGGTTCGGAGAAAGTACACATGTGATACCCAATAGAATCACATATTGGCTAGGGTAGGGGTGGTGAGAGGAGGTGGGGAAGAAAAGAAAATGATCTCTTTTTCCAATGAATAATGTATGAAAATGACCAAATAAAATAATGTTTAAAAAATAAAAGACTGTTGGTGATATTAATAAATGCAATTTTAATTGTATCAGGAAAAGTTAACATTTAGAGGATATTAAAAACTCAAACAATAAATTCCTAATGACCATAATATTACAAATTCATGTATGTATAAATGATCCATTCAATGTTACTTTTGAAAAACCAAATCCTATTAATGTACCAAAATGCAAAAAAGCCCATTAATATGTTTTCAGGTTCCACATTGCAACCAACCTTGAGAAATTTCTACTTATTGAGATTTAGTATTTTATCAAAGTAGAAGATCCATCATTTCCTGAAAAGGTGATAAAAATATTCCACCCCTTTTCAACTAAATATCTGCATGGGAACAGATTTTCTTCATATACTCCAAGCAAAACAATATTGAAATGGATTGAATGGAGAAGCAGATATGATTAGTTTTCTGTCTTCTATTAAGCCAGACATTAAAGCAATTTGGAAAGGATAAAACAATGCTACTTTTCTCATTTTTGTTTTGGAATGTATGTATTTATATTTATTTACAAAATATTTTGTCACATGTAGATAACATCATTTTAAATGCAACATTTTTAAATATAGGTTTTGATTACTGAAATGGTAAATATCCATAGATATAACCCACATAAACAACAAAAAAAAAAACATTTTAAGTCCTTGAGAAGTTTTAAAAATACAGAGTCCCTGAAAAGTTTGAGAATTCTTTGTACAGTAGAAAGAGAGCTGGATTTTGAGAATTCTGGTTTTGATACTGCTTCTGAAAGTTGTGTTATCTTAGACAAGTCATTTAACTCTCCAAAATTCATTCATGAAATGGAAATAATGTCCATATTACCTCCAGTCTCATAGAATTGTGGTGTGCATTAAATGAGATAGTGAAGAAAAATGCTTTAAAAACCTTAAAGTATATTTAAGTTACTTTAAAATCACTCTTAGAAATTTTTTATTTAGTGAGCGTTTTCATGTATGTTTAAAAAGGCTTCTCAGTTTTAAAAATACTTTATAATCAAATGAAAATGTCACTGTAAGTGTTAACAACATAAGCCATTTTTACCTTCAGATAAGGTTTCCTACATAAATCAAATATTTGTGAAATACTGTGTCTTAACCTGAGTGTAGGGACTTAAAAAAAACCTACCTCAAAGTTCATACTTGTTATAATTAAAATAGTTGGTTGTCATAAACTGTAGTGATTAAAATAGTGGAAGATATAAATTGTAGTAGATAAAAGAGTGGATGAGTAAATCCAAAAATCAAAAAAAAAGAGTGACCGCAGAAAATAGTTTTTCAAGACAGTATCTTTTTTTAATCAAATATAAGGTGGTCTCCAGGGAAAAATTCCCAATTATTAAAATATACCCAAGTCAGCTGGGTTTTATAGAGATTTTAATTAATACAAATGTGGAGTTAAAGAAGAGGAGAGAAAGAGAGAAAAGGGGAATAATGAGAAAAGGATAGGCCGGCCCAGGGCAGCCCTGGCCAACCCAGGCCTAAGCCTTAAAAGAAAGATCAGTCCGTCCTAAATCACTCACCACAAGATCTGTCCAAGCAAGGATTCTAGTGACACAAGGCCAGCTTCATCTCAGCTGACTCCACCAGCTCAATGCCTGAATCTGAATGAGTCTCTGAATGTATCTGAGCTCCTATTTAAAGGAAATTTTCTCCTATGTCACCTCCCCTAAGTTCTCCCATCTACCAATCACAGTAGATGTTTTTCAAAGGACAGACCATTCTTAATTCACACCTAAGAAGACTAATCTTTTGAGTAATTCACACCTGAGTAGACTAGAATCTCTGAGTAAGTTCTCACCTCTTTGTTCCTTTTAAGTTCACAAGTTATATGACCTTTATAAGTATTTAGCACCCCTTTGTATTAGTTCTAAAAATAGGCATAGCTTAAGAACTTTTTGTGTTACTATAAGTATGGGTTTAAGTACTTTAATTGTTCAGCAAAGAGTTTACAACTTTATCTTCCCCTAAGGCATGCTTAAGTATGGTGAAGTAGAGTTTTCACATTCCTGATCTAAGTAGAGTTCTCACATTCCTGACCTAAGTTACTTCATTGTTTAAAGTGAGGAATGGTCTTAACCCAACCTTATGAAGTAGGGTCTGAGAATTTTTAAGGTTCACATACTATTGTCTCCTTAGCAAGCATATACTATAACCATCTTAAAAATTATGCTTCTAACAAGGGAGGAAAGGGGGAAAAGTGGATGAAACACTGAGACAACATGGGTTTTTTATTGCTTTTTAAACCAGAAGATCTTTAGATAATATTCATTATTGTTCCCTGGTGTATCTCACATGCCTTTCCTAAACTAACTACTATAACATCTAGCTTGGCCTTTGGAAAATATCAAAGTTACACACACACACACAAATATACTTTCTTGTGTTATTTAAAAAAGATTTATAATTGGTTTTATGGAGTGTATAGAGTATATATCTCCCTTTTGACAAAATCTCCTTCCTCCTGATAACCTTCTTAGTAACTTCCAAGTGAGTTTTGCTCTCAATTCTCCCTCTTTTTAACAGCTCATTCATCTCATGCCCATCCTGGGAGGGTCTGGGTTCCCTTAAAAAATAACTTTGCCTTCTTTTTACCACATATCCAATGTTTTATTCCTTCAAAGTGGTTTGAAGATACGTTGATAATGTTGTTTGCCTTTTGGTGGAGAAATTTTAATGCCATGAAAGTTTCAAGAGAAGACCAAACATCTACTTAGAAATATAAAAGGGACATTTATATGGGGATAGACTAGTCTTCATGAAGTCTGAAGTACCATCTACCTTTCAAATTCTCTGATTTGTTAACTTGGAAATGTTAACTTGCATCCAGGTCCACAATTAGAAACCATGTAACTTGCAGCTATATTTCTAGGTGGTTCTTTGGGCTGCTGACTGCCCCCACCTTTCTTGGGACAACAGACAAGCTGTTACCCATGTCCAATAGTGCCCGGGTGGCTATGGACTATGCAGCTCTGTGTACCCCACAGACACCCAACTAACAATCCCTTAATTAAAGAGTGAGTTACTCACAAACACGAGAACTCCCAAAGACTACTTCCAAGAGCCACTTACCTGGCCCCTGCTAACCAGACTCCTGACCCAACCCCAAAAGAGTTGTGTGAGGAACCTCAGGTCTCGGGGTCCTCATTAGCAGGAGGACCCAGGTAGCCGGGACTTCGGATCTTGGTGGAACCTCCATTATGTCAACTAGAAAAAACACAGAACTATTAAATAGTCAAAATCACTATTTAATCAAGGGCTAAAGTGCTAATAGGAGATGCATAGAGTCTGGACGCCCTGGTCACTGATGCCTGGGAGTGCCATCAACTCAGAATGGACTCCAAGGAACAAAAGAATTTGGGGAACCTATATACCATTTGGGGAGTCCAGGGACAGAGAATGATGATTGACATCACTATAGCTACAAAGAAAATGGGAGTGTTCAAACTACACTGACAGGATATAATCAAGTTTGGAAAAGGAATCTTAGCTAGAGGCTAGGGTGTAAGAGAAGGGGCTGCTTACCATAGATACTAAAGGATGGTTCCTGCTCAGGTGTGGATCTTCTTGGGAAAGGTTCTAATACAATAGAGGAGACTACCTAAAACAAAGAGCATCTTTAGCTATGCTTAGTCTCACCCAACCAGGATTGCCATTTCCCTGAGGATCCCAAACTCAGTCTGAAACTGCTAACTTGGGATTCCCTTCAGGGTAGATTCCATGGGAACAGGGAACAAGTACAAGCTTTGGGGTCTCCAATCTACAAGCTAGTCCTGAAAATTGGGGTTCATCAGATCTCACTAGGTAACAAGTTAGGGATTCCTAGATTCCATGCTGACAGATTCTATCTTCCTAAGTTTAGGACTATTGTATCATAAGGCTAAATCTCTATTTAAAAAAGAATGTGTGTGTGTGTGTGTGTGTGTGTGTGTGTGTGTGTGTGTGTGTGTATCCAAGTACCTATACCTGAAAGGTAAAGACTGATTGAGAAGGCTTTGAAAATTGCTAATTTCTCTTTTAATTTGTATTTCTAAGACCTGTTAACTTGGAAATAACACAGAACTATTATATAGTCAGTAAAAACAAGCCTTTACTCAAGATAGGGATAAGTTCAATTTGGCCCTTTACTCAGAGTCAGCACCACAACCTTTTCAGGGTGTAAACCCTGGACTCTGGGGATGTTATCCCTAGGGAGCGCCACAATGCTAGATGACAACTCCAAGGAATAAAAGAATTTGGGGAACTTATATACCATTTGGGAAATCCAGGGGCAGGGAAAGATGATTGACATCACTATAGTTACAAGGAAAATGGGAGTGTTCAAACTACACTGACAAGATACAATCAAGCTTGGGAAAAGAATCATAGCTAGAGGCTGGGGTGTAAGAGAAGGGGCTGCTTACAATAGATACTAAAGGATGGTTCCTGCCCAGGTGTAGATCTTCCTAGGAAAGGCTACCTAAAACAAAGAGGGTCCTTAGCATATGCTTATCTCACCCCACAGGGATTGTCATTTCCCTTCAGGGTAGATTCCCATGGAAACAGGGAACAAGTACAAGTTTTGGGGTCTCCAATCTTCAAGCTAATCCTGAAAATTGGGGTTCATCAGATCTCACTAGGCCACAAATTTGGAATTCCTAAATTCCATGTTGACAGACTTAAGCATATTTCTCTGTACCTCACTGTTATTTGTCCCTCAGTTTTGAAAAGAATCCATGACCAGAGGTGACTGACTTGCATATGAGTTGGATTTAAGTGAGGTAAATTTGCACAGATGTGTCATCCTCACTGTCTTTTTCAGAGTTATCAAAATCCAGTGGCAGGACAAAAGTCAAGATGACTGACTAAAGGTGGTTTGGAATACAGTAGAAAATCCTGAAATCTTCAACTGGCCAAGCTCTAAGTGCTCCATAGCACCTGCTTCAGCCACCTTCATGGCCTTTGGAACAAATTGTCCTTATCTACCCTTTCCACCAAGGGAAATCTTTACATACTTGGGGTAGACACCCGCCCTAAATGACCTGTCAGTTACCTTCAACCTGGTTTGTTCTGTTTGCAGAGACTCTTTTACTAGGGTATAGCTACCCCTCATATTATAGCTTCTTGGAGTCACAGGTGAGAATTAGTTGAAAGGTGCACACCAAAGGTAGATAAGGGGTCTTGAAAAAGTCTTGGAAAACCCTCATACCAGAGGTGCTAGTCCTCTTTTAATACCTCATACACCCCATTATAGACTTTTTAAAATACCCAAGGAAGGGAGATACATACATACATACATACATATATATATATATATATATATATATATATATATACATATATTGGTGTTGATTTAATGTTTCCTGTAGGCCAAGTTGGTTAGATGTTATAGTAATTATTTTAGCAAAAGCAAGTGAAAAATATCAGGGAACAATAATGAACATCATCTAAAGATCTTCTGGTTAAAAATCAAAAAGTAGTTCCAAGAGGAAGATCAAAGGTCAGAATAGTAGTAGCATGCATATGTCAGTCAGCCTTAGCATTCTCTGACTCTAAATTCAAATAGTCTCATATAAGTGTCATTGTGGTAATATCATAAGTAGCAGGGAGTAAGACTGACACCTAGCTGGAAATGAGTGTAGAAGTGATGGAGAGAAAAGATTGAGGTTGGGGAGGGACAGATATCATCTATTTCTTAAATTTTCCAAGCACTAATTTTTCCATAATCTAAATATTGAGATAGCCAGCTATACAGTTGTTGCACTGAGAAAGCTTTTTTACCTTTTTTTCAGTTGCTAAGGAACTTTTAGTGTAAAAATTCATTCGTGTGCTTGTGTGAAGTTAGCTTAAATGTAATTCTCCCCCTTCCTTCTGATGTAGTATGCATTCTTCTGTTTCTACTATGGCACTGGCTGAGAATTTCTTTTCTTCTACAGTGTTCACAGCTTTTAACTGTATGTAAACAAATGTGATCAAATATAGTTTTCACTTGGGAAAATTGTGTAAAGTTATTTTTGCCTTTTTTCTCAGATATTTTATTTTAAGGAGAGATATTTATATTCCAGCATATTTTTAACACCTTTCAGTGCAAGCAAAAAGGAAATACCAATTCATTTTGAGTTCTATAAGTCCATTTTTTCTGTCAAATTCTCTTTGAAAGTTTCCCTTTGCTAGAAGGAATATTGTTAGTGATGAATAGGAGAGCATTCAGAATAGAATAATGATAGATAGTCTTGAGTTTCTGTCATTTGAATATTAGGTGAAGGAACCTGAGATGTTAAGACTGTAGAGGAGATGACTTAGAAAGGACATGAGATCTGTCTCCAAATATTTAAAGAACTGTGGTGTGGGAGAGAATTTAGAATTATTCCATTTGGATCTAGAAAGCAGGACCAGAAGCAATAGGTAGAGGTAACAAAAAACAAAAAAACAAACAAAAAAAGAAAAATATCTATATGCATGAAATAAGTAAAACTTCCTAAAAGTTTCAACAGTCAAGAGTGTAATGGACTGCCTCAAAAGATAATGAGGTATTTTCTTTGAGAAAAACTGGATGACCATTTGACAAATATGTTTCAATTATTTATTCCTTTCAGTACAATTATTCCTTTCAGTACAAGTTGAACTACATGGCTCCTTGGGGCTCTTCCAAACATGAAATTAATAATTCTATGAATAATATCTCTGTTGATTTCCTTACTTAACCCAATCATGCTCATGCTTTTGCTCCTTCAAACAAACATTCATGTAGAGGGGGGTTGAGGGGAAGAGAAATCATTTAAAAATGCTACTTTGAGTTTTATTTTGGAGCTTAGGTTTCAAAAGTCAGGATGTGGTAGCTGGGTTAGAGGCATGCTAAAGTTTAAAGGGATAAAAAATGCAATACCAAGTTAGTAAGCAAGATTTGATCTAGAAATTTAGAAGAAAAAAAAAACCTTACAGAGCAATAGGAGATATTTTAGTCAAAATGTTATTTTGTTGGCATTGCTTATATTCAGTTGCAAAAGGCATCTAAAAAGCCAGCTGAGAGCCCTAGTAGAACATTGCTATAAAAAGTATAGTTCAAAGAGAAAAATATCCCTGTGCCAATGAGCCTTCAAAGGAGAGACAGTAGAATTTCCAGCAATATTGTTCAGTCATTTTTTAGATATGTCTGATTCTTTATGAACCTATTTGGGGTTTCCTTGGCAAGGATATTGAAGAAATCTGCCATTTCCTCCTCCAACATATTTTACAGATAAGGAAACTGAGGCCAAACTTTATCTTGCCTGGAGGTAGGCCTCATTTTTCTTCTCATACCATCGTACCACCAAAAGGTACATTTATCCCTTCTTACTTCCATCTCCTCCATATATGTTGTCTTACCCCATTAGATTATATTTGCCCTAGAGGCAGGCAGGACCTACCCTACTTACTTGTACCTGTGCTTCTATTGCTTAGGACAGTATTTGGCACATAATAAGCATATAAATTTAGAGGTATCTCAATGGACAGAGCACTGGGTTTGGAGTCAAGAAAGATGTGAGTTCAAATCTAGACACTGACACTTACTAGCTATGTGTCCATGGGCAAGTCACACAACCTATTTTGCCTTAATTCCCTGGAAAAGAAAATAGCAAACTATTCCAGTATCTTTAATAAGAAAACCCTATACAACCTCCAGGAAGTGATGCAGAGCAAAAGGAGCAGAACCAGGAAAACATTGTACACAGAGACTGATACACTTTGTTCAATCGAACGTAATGGACTTCTCCATAAGTGGCAATGCAGTGTTCCTGAACAATCTGCATGGATCATGGAGAGAAAACACTATCCACAAGCAGAGGACAAACTGTGGGAGTAAAAACACTGAGGAAAATAAATTGCATGACTACAGGGGTTGAGTGGATATGATTGAGGAGAGACTCTAAATGAATACCCTAATATGCAAATACCAACAACATGGAAATGGGTTCGAATCAAGGACACATGTGATACCCAGTGGAATCGCGTGTAAGCTATGGGAGGGGTGGTGGGAGGGACAGAAGGAAAGAAAATGATCTTTTTTTTTTTCCAATGAATAATGTTTGAAAATGACCAAATAAAATAATGTTTAAAAGGAAAAAATAAAAAGAAAATCCTATAGCATGCTATGATCCACTTGATCAGAAAAAGTCAGTTAAATGCTCTAACTCATTGAAATTTACCTGGAAAAGAGATAGAGATAGAGAAAGAGAGAGAGAGAGAGAGAGAGAGAGAGAGAGAGAGAGAGAGAGACAGACAGACAGACAGACAGACAGACAGACAGACAGACAGACAGATAGACAGACAGACAAATAGATAGATATGTAGATAAATAGATGAGGAGTTCCTAGAGTAGAATTCCAGAGTTGGCTTTATGCTATATAACATTTCTGTCAATGACTTGGATGAAGACTTATATGGTTATGTCTATCAAATTTGCAGATGAATCAAAATTGAGAGAGATAATAGACACATTTAATAGTGAGAATTCTCTCCCAAAAAACAGTGGGCTAGACCAAATAAGATGAAACTTAATAAGGAAACAAATATAGTTCTTACACTTAGCTTCCATAAGAATTCCTAAGTACAATATGTGAGAGAGTATAAGTATTACTTAATATGTCTAAAAAAGATATGAAGGTTTTAGTGGACTGCAAGTTCATTATGAATCAACAGTATGATAAAATTGTCAGAAAGCTACTATGAACTTAAGTTACATTAAGAGATGAGTCTGAGTCGTGTGTCCACAATGAAGTTGGCGATAGATTCTGTACTCTGCCTTAGTAAATCTGTATTTGTAGTACAGGCGTCACTCACTATATTGTGATTCACTTATTGTGGCTTCACTGTATAATGGATTTTTAAAAAATGTATCTAATTCTGTATCATAGAGTTTCTGCTATATTGTGGGATTTTGCAGATGAACACCATACTGTACACAATGGAAATGCAGTATGCCACTCCCTCTTGAACAAGTTTGCAAACATGAGATTAAAAATACACATTATTGGCTGATGGGATGGTGACCAAATACAGTGTTGTGTTCTGTATCCTGGGCACTGACTGGCTCAGTGACTGTAGCATTGGTCTGTTTGCTCTTCTGGACTGTGCCCATATGTTCAACATCTCTCCTTGTCCACTTCATATCAATGTCTGATCGCTGCATGTAGTATTGTTCTGCCATGTTGTGTTTTTGTGATGTTTTTGTAAAAGTTTGAATTTATTTCAAGCCCTATGCCACCCAAACATTCTGTGCCTTCTAAGGCTTCTGGCAGTGAATCCAAGCAACAGATGAAGATGCTTACCATCAAAGAATAATAAAATAAACATAGCACCTCTACTTTGCAGATTTTCTCTTATCAAAGGGGTGTCTGGTCTCCTGCAATAGGTGAGGGATCACAAACTATTATTTAGTTCTTGTAAGTCAAAATGTTAGAAGGATATTTTTGAGCTAGAAGTGCTTCAGAGAACAGTGACCCAGATGGTAAAGGACTTCAGAAACATACAATGAAAGGATTACTGGGAGAAAGTGAAAATGTTTACTTTTGGAGAAGAGAAGAACCTAGGTTGGACTTTGGAGGGATTGAAGTGAACATTATTTTCCAGGGAAATACCATCACATACAACAATTAAACTTGTTTGTTCTCTTTCAGTTGTTTCATTCATGCATGACTGATAATGACCTCATTCTTTTTATTTTTTTTTTAGATTTCTGGAAATTTTTATTTAATTAGTTAATTTGGAATATTTTTCCATGGTTACCTGATTCATGTTTCTTTCCCTTCCTTCTCTTATCCCCCTCCCAAATGACCACATTCTTATCAAAGATACTGGACTGGTTTGCCATTTCCTTCTCTATTTCATTTACAGATTAAGAAACTGAGGCAAAGAGGAGTAAGTGCCTTCCCCAGGGTTGCAGAGATACTAAATGTCTGAGGCCAGACTTAGAACTCATATATTCCTGACTCCAGGCTTTGTGGTTCATTCTCTGTGCCACCTTGCTGAGCAATAAGAGAAGAGGAGGTAGAGAGGCAAACTTGATCATCCTGTAAATAGAAACTTCATTAGCAATTAGAGTTACTCAAAAGTGGAATGGTCTGAGTCAGAAAATAACAAGTTCCCATTGGGTGTGATAAACGACTCTTTACATATTTGAGGGATATCACACTGCTTTCTGCTGAAACTGCTTACCAAAAGGTGTTGTTCTCCATTTTCTTCTAGATCTTGTAACTCAGCTATTCCCTGCTGGTGTTGTATCTTAATTACTCGCCATGGGGCATCATTGGTGCTTCAAATGGTCTTCTATTATTCAGATGTTTTCAGGGCCACCTAATATTCTGTAACTACCATTAGGGGATCTATAACTAGTGATCGCCTTCTCTCCTAGGATTACTACAGGTTTAAAAAACTCTTTCAGCCACCTGTACCACCCACTGTAGGGCATGGTGGCTAAAAGGTCTTTCTGCTTTAGTGGAAGCTCTTTCACACTCCTGCTGTGTGGTCCATTTCTCTAACAAGTTATAGAAAGGATTTGCCATTGTTCAGGTATGGGTAGGACTGGATAGTCTCTGAGACTTTCCAAGTTGGCAATTCTGTGATTCTGTGAGCTATTAAGAATGCATAGCAAGGTACACATGTTTACTTTTCCATAATGCTGTTTTGTTAAGTGTTTTCTTCATGAAAACTTAGGAAGTAGGTAGGAGAAGTCATTCCTCTTTACAGATGATGTAATAGACTTAGAAATGTGAAGTGGTCCAGGATTGTAGTTATGAGATGGCAGATGCAGGAATTAAAATATTATTTTCTGTATTGAGTTCTGAAGTTTTTCATTATACCACAGTACTTAAAGGAACTGTTGTATTTTTTAAGCTTTGTAATCATGACTATTTAAAAGAAGTTTTGTTTTTGTTTTTTTTTTTAAGTAGGATCTTGATATAACATAATGTACAATTTGGTATAAGATTGAGAGGAATGCTAAATCTGTGGGAGGGGGATGTAAGGGAAAAGCCAGCATGCACTCATCTATCTCCTCTGTATTTAATTGGGTTGGATTAATTTTATCATAAGATTTCCAGGGAGATTCAATTACAGATCAAGGATATAAAACCTGTCATAGTTGCCCAGGCAGCAGAGATAGTTGATGATCTACTGCAGAGGGGGATAGATATCTTTTATTTCAAGGTCTCCTGGTGATCAAGGGAAGTTAAAGAGAACTTGAAGGTGAATGTGGTAGAGTAGACTGCACTACACAAAACGCCATTGTCATCTTTGAGCATTTATTCAGTTGTGTTTAAGTTTCCCCTCTTTATGCTGTAAAAGTTCACAAATAAGAATTTAACTAAGTATCATTCTACTTAGCAAAAGTTAAAAGATCATTTCCCTAACACATGATGCTAAGTTTTGATTTCAAGATGTGCATTTCTAAGTTTACTTCCATGTTTTGGCATTTTTGCAACCTTAGAAATAAAATTCTTGCATTTCACTATATTGATGTAAAAATAATGGAGAAAATTTCAAAGGATTTATATGCACAATAAAAACTTGTTAGTTCTTGTAAATATCCTTATTGCAACATAGTTCCTTGCTGATAGAGGCTAAAGTTTTGTTTTGTATTTCAGATGTTCAGGAAAGTGTTATAAATAACTCAATAAATGGTGGTCAGGAAACCTTCCCGAGTTTCCACAGACAAATACATTTAAATGTTGGAATTTTTTTTTAAATTCTAAATCTGCTTAACTCATTTTTACATTCTGAGCTGTGGGTAGAAGAGCAAGAATAATTTCTATTTGTATAAACATGTGTATATAAATATGTATATATAAATATATGTATGTTTATAAGTTTATCCATATATATACATATGCATATATATCAGAGAATGACACTCAAACTTATATTTTAGAATCTCACTCTTTATGCACACATATGCACAAATTCTATATGCCACAAACATATATATATTCTTATGTATATGTTTATAGAATTAAAGAACAAGTAGAATATATATGTGCAATATATATTTGTGTGTGTGTGTGTGTGTGTGTGTGTTTCATGGACACCTTGATAGTTCCATTAATTTTGCACTAAGTCAATGTCTTATATTGGGGAGGTAATATTGAAGTCTTGTAGGCTTTGCTAGGGAATCACAAGATTTGGCTGGCCCTTCTAGAAATCAGTATAATACACTGAGAGGACCCAGAACTTAGACTTAACTTCTCTTTAATGCTTACTACCTACATAATTGTAGGCAAGTCATTCAGACTTCCTATAGACATCAATTTCTTCATGTATTATAATAATAATAATAATAATAATAATGAATGGGATTGGAATATTTAGCTTTTTAAGTACCTTTCAGTGAAACCACCAAGCTATATACTACTTACACTTGGTTCTATTATTTCTTGTTATAAGATATGCCTAATAAAGTGTGAAGAAGGTCATTACTAAAAATAAAAAAAGAAATGAGCCATAATTGTTTAGGATTTTTAAAAATTTATGGTTCGATTGAGTAACCCATTAAATCTCTTTACTTATCTATCAAGATATTGCACTCATTATTGCTGGTGTAGTATCCACATTAATGAATTAATACTTTTTTATAATTGAAATAGTCAGAATTTTTAAAAATTCTGGCAGTTTGTCCTTAGGGAAAGCACATTATCATCATTGATAGTTTTATGGATCTGACATCTCTTTACTGAGATCTTTTTACATCCTCAGGTGATACAGATTGCAATATCCTCTGAATACCATAAATACTTCACATTCTAAGGGGGGAAAGGGTTATTAATTAAAAAGGTTGAACTGGATTATACTTAAAATAGGGTCACCAGAAATTTAATTTATTCCAAAGAGATTTATTTACAATTTATTTACAAAATATAGAAAGAGTGAAGTAGGAAAATCAAAGAGAGGATAGGGTAAGATATCTAGCCTAAGCACTAAGTAATTTATTCCTAGCCCCTGGCTCAATCTGAGCAGGGAGAGTTTGTTGTTAGCTGGCCTCAGCAAAGCCAAGGACCTAAGGAAGTCTCTCTCAAGAGGTAGGTCTCTCCTGAGGCTAGTTTTTTCAGAAAATCCAGGAAAGGAGTCAGTCTTTTCACTCTCCACGTGTCAGTCCAAAGGAAGAGATTTAAGAACAACCTCACCAGGAATAGGGTCTCAGGTCCAGTCAGCAGATTCTTCTCCAGTCTCAACTCCAAAGAATGAAGAACTGAGTCTCACAGGAAGTTCAACTCCAATTAGAACTCCAAATAAAAACTGTACTCAGGAAGTTGTAACTCCCTTTTAAAGACTCTTTCTTTTGAGCCACTTCCTGTGTCTTCCCCTAAATTTACATCTACCAATCACAGTTGAAGCTTTACTTTAGGACTGCCCAGGGGAAATCAGTTTAGTTCTGATTCATCACCCACTATTGCACACATGGGTCACAGACCTTCCACACCCAAGTGTGAATGGAATGTTTATATTTTTGGTGATTAAATCTAAAAGTGGGCAGGTATTACAATTTATTCTTCACAATAAGGGGAGAGTTAATTAATTTCATTTTCACAATCAGGGGAGAGTTAAATTTAATCTTCACAACAGGAATGGGTTCCTCTCCCTCCCTTGACACTTGGATACCAATGGAGTTAATGAGTTGGCCATTCTTGACTCATGACGTTATGGCTTCTTATCTTATAACAATACTATCTTATTCTCTTCTTCTACATTCAGATACCTCTGTTATGATGCCCTTTATGCTATTTTCAAAATAAAATTCTACATTAACATTAATATATCATCAAATTTGTTGATTTGACTTTTTATATCCATTGCCTTCTCTATGGTTATATGACCACCAGTATAATACAGAACTTTTTATTTTTTCATATGAACTATAATTTCCTAATTGATCTACCTAACTCATCTCTGTCCAAATTCATCTTCCACAGAGCTGCCAAATTGATATTTTTAAAACATAGGTCTAACTATGTCATTATTCGCTCAATAAATTTAATTGACTTCTTATTGCTTTTAAGTTTTAAATGCAAATACCTCAGTTTGGCACATGAAGCCCTTTACCATCTGGCTGTATCTTACTTCTCCAACTTTATACTATATTGCTTTCTTTTAGGAATTTTTAATTTGAATAACTGAGTTTTTTGCTTTTTTTTTTAACACAATGCACTAGATCATCACTTTCTATAATCTTTCCCATGCTATTCCAAATGGCTGGAACATACCACCTCCTTGCTTCTGACTCTTAGAATCCCTAGTTTATTTCAAAACTACAAATCTTAAATACCAGGTAGTTATGAGGGAAATTAAATATGATTTTTCCCTTTAAATAATTTTTCCTGATGTACAAGTTGCATTGCTTTGGTTCATGAAAAAGTTTTAAATTGTAAGTAATTTTGTAAGATTAAAATTAATATCCAATAGCTCAAGTTTATTGTATAAAGTTTATTAATAATCACTTGAAGTAGAAGTAAAAGAACAAAAATTAAAAACAGAGTAAAGCCATATGAGCAAACTTCTTTTGCTTGGCACTTAGCCAACTGCCCCAGCCACATTTCCAAAAGAAAAGAAAGAGGGCAGAGCTACACAAAACTTATGTCTTCCCTACATTACTTATGTAATATAGATATGTAAATGGGATGCTAGAAGAGAGAGTCTTGGGGAGCAAAATTCTAATTATACAATTTCAAATGTCTATTTCACCATTTAAGGTAATAGCTCTCCATTTTTAGGTTGTGAATTTTTCTCTAGCAATAGTCCTGAAAGAAAATATTCTATTTTTTGTGATTTAACTTTAAGTTTTCTATTTTGTATTAACTAGCATTTATTGTGGTAAATGGAGAAAAATGCTTTTATAAGCCTTTTTTTCTACCAAACTGTTTTCCGGTTTTCCCAACAATACTTGATGAAACCAGGGAGACCTTCCCCAAGTTATTTGAGTTCTTAAGATTGCCAAATGTCCCTCTGGTATATTCAATTGCATCTGGGTCTTACAATTCCAGTGTATTTCAGTTGATTTACCCTTCTATTTTTAAACCAGTACTCCATATTATTTTATTATTGTTGCTTTATAAGAGCTGGTAATGCTATGCCCCCTTCAGTTCTGCTTTTTTTTAAATTGCTTTTTGTTTTTTTCTTGAGATATTGGAACCCTTGTTCCTTCAATTTATTATTTTCTTTTTGCAAAAAATAAAATTTCCAGGCCCTCTTCATCTATGGACTTTCAGTTGACTAATTCAGAGTATAGATTTTTGTTTATTTTTTGTGATATGAGTTCTTCCCATATCATTGCCCATGACCTCTCACCAGTGGGTCTACATTTTCTAATCATCTAGATGATATATAGTTCAAATTAAAGACATTTTAATCAAATAGTATAGGAATAAAAGTTAAAATAGAGCACCCACTACCACCATTATTACTACTACTACCATTAGATTTTGACCTTTCCAAGAATAAGCTAGTAAAAGTGAAAGTATATAGGAAGAAACATATTGGACATCTGTAAATATGAAACATATATAACTAAGAAGCCTTCCTGAAGAATCCCATATACTAGGACCTTATATGACTAGGGCAGAGGCATGTAGAAAAAAGATTCAAATCTCCAATGATATAAAGGGACTCAGTCTTCAACTGAGCTTATTCTTCTGTTCTCAACTAAAATAGATCCCCCATAAAGTGACACATTCTACCAACAAGCATTGTGTCTCAGCTGTTTTGTGATGATATTTAACACACACAAACACACACACACACACACACACACACGCATGTGCGAAGGAATGTTTTAAGTAGAATTGATTTACACACACACACGCATGTGCGAAGGAATGTTTTAAGTAGAATTGATTTACTGGCCACTAAAACAACAGGGACCATCTGTACCATATTCTGTCTAAAGCTCCACACATGGCATTTGCTGGCCTCCTCCACAACATTTTATCATAATTTATGAACCTTGTTTTTCTAATTCTATTGACCCCAATAAGAGGACAACCTTAGTAAGTTGACAGCCTTAATTTGTAATTTCCAAAAGTAAGATGATGAACAATGTTATTTTTGCTTCCTTGCCCTTTTTTGCATATGTGACTAATCGGAATGACATGGTCATTCATTTCTATAGACTATTCAAATCTAGAACAATTTTTAATGCACTTTAGTGAACCTCTTTCCTTGGAGAATTTTTGTTAAAGGTCATTCAAGGATACCATAATGAAAAAGAAAGGTGTAATAAGGTCTGCAAAGAGTGGTTCTTATTGAAAACATGTATTTGGCAAGAGTATTGGAGTGTAGAACAATCTAGAAAAAGAAAATAAATTATCACTAGGGATATCTGCCAATATGGTTTATGATTCATAATTAATTTTATCCTAGTTACCTTTAAGATAAATTATAATATCCTCTTTTTGGCATTTAAAGCCCTTAATAAATTGATTCCTTGTAAACTTTCAGTCTTCTTACCCAATGTACTCCACTATCCAATAATTTTTGTCTCCTTCTTGTTCCTCCCACAAAATATTCTGTCTCCTGCCTTCATGTATTTTTTACTGACTTTCTCCATACCTAGAATACTCTCTACTCAAATTCATCACCTGATTACCTTTGAGTCACCGTTAAAAAATCACACCTTTTGAAGGTTCCTGGCCTTCTTAATGTTTACTTCCTTGTCTCCATGACTATTTCCAGTTTATTCTGTAAATATCTTTACAAAATTACTTGAATACTGCCTTCCCCATTGTATAGTGAACTTTTATAAGAAAGGAACCATTTTTGCCCTATTGCTCCCTGGCTTAGAATAGTGCCTGGAATGTGTAAACCTCAAAATTTCTTAGACTTATAAATGTTGGAAATTTCACCATTGGGAAATTTCATACTTGAAAAATTTCCTATTGATAGTGGGTCTTGACTATTGGAATGTGAATCCCATTGGCATGGGAGGTTCCTTCTCCTACCTTCTACAGAAACCTTTTGCTGAACAATGGAAAGGACTTTGACCTATGCTTAAGCATAGAACAGGAATTTCTTTGAGTCATGATTGATTTTAGAATTGATACAATGGAGATACTTGGAATCAATCTCCACCCTATTCAGTCCTAACAGGATTGAGTAAGGGCTGCAGCCTAGATCAAAATTTAATTATTCCAATCTCTACCCTGCTCAGGTTAACAGGATTTAGAAAGGGCTGTAGCAAAGGATCAAAGATTTAATTATTTGAAAATATGGCCTTCAACAGACATGTGCAAAGCCAGAGACCTCTGGGCGGTCCTGGGTTAAGCTAGAGCCTCCATTGGCACAGGGAAATTGATGGACAGGTGATTGGTAGATGTGAGGACTGAGGGGAGGGAACTTGGATGGTTTCCTTAAGGATAGGGGGGTCTGAAGACTTAGAGGTGGTTGAGGAGTTTGTCGGAGTGGTTGCGGTGTGCTCTGAGAAGCTTGTGCTGAAGGAAGCTGAAGGTGGGGGCCCCGGAGACTGTTTCTCCATTTTTGGTCACGTGAGTAATAGGGACTGATCTCCTTTCATTGCCCCAGCTATCTAAGGGCTTGGGCCTTTTGGCCCAGCCTAAACAGAAGGGGTATTTAAGCCCTATTCCCTTCTCTCCCCTTTCTCTCTCCCTCTATCTCTCTATCTCTAATTCCTTTCTTCCCCCTGTTTGTAATTAAAACTCCATAAAAGGTTGACAGCTGACTTGAGTTTCATTAAGGAATTACATAGCTGAATTCCTTGGCGACCTTAAATTAATATATATCAGTCTTTTAAAAGTGATTTCCTTGTCACAAATGTGATAGGCATTTAAAATTTTTATGTTGACTAAACTTAATTATATCCTGCAACCCAGTCTTATGAATATGAAGGTATGGAGGAGACTTCAGTTTCAGGATTTTAGATGTTCAGGTAGACATCTGACTTCTTTGTGAACAAACTTCACTTTTAATGGAGTACCTAGATTATCAGATCCTTGTAGGCAGAGATCATATCTGAATTATCTTTGAATCTTCTCCAGTGTCCAACAGAGGTACATGGTAGATGACTAATAAATGGAATTTCATTTTTTAATGAATGACATATGAGTAGAATCTATACATTTTGTGATTCTTGCCTTAAACCAAGAAAGTACAATTAGTAGGATAAAATTGTGATGAAAAAGGAGGACATAGTTGAAGGGCAAAGTGTACTAATGGAATGAAAGTTGAATTTGGAGTGAAAGTTAGCATCCAAATATTGGGTTTACCACTTGCAATTTTGTAATTTTAAAGGATAGTCAGAGCCCTTCATTTTACAAATGTGGATGCTGCTTTCTACCAGCCTGACTTCAGTCAAATCATTTTAATTTACTTTGCTGGGTCTTAGATACTTTAAATTTCTGAACCTTGCTAGCATTTTGACATTTCCATATAACTTCTTTTTATGTATTTGCATGCATTTGATTTCTTTGTATTTATATTTGTATGACTAACATGATACTCAGAAGAGTTTAATAAATTCATTTTGATTGTTTGCTCATATATCCCCAAACTGATTAAATTATCCAACCTATCTCTTTAGGGTATTTAGTGTTCTAGAAATAACTTCAACAACTTTCTATCAAATGCTAGGGGCAAGGAAAGCCAAGATGGTAGAGTAGAAGCAGGGAAGCACAAAACCACAATCAGAATTCTCTCCAACTAATCTTAAAATAAGGCCACAAAATAAATATAGGAGTGAAAGAACTATCAAGGAGACAAAGTGAAGCAACTTTTATGAAGAGAGCAATTTGAAAGATAAGCAGATAACACTTGGGTTACCTCAGTGAGAGGGAAGGATAGCCAGCAGGAAGTCATAGCAAGGAGTAAAGAGGAAGCCAACAGCAAGCCCAACCCATCCCACATCTATTGTTCTAGACTCTGAAGCTGGGCCCAAGTCAACATTGAGACCCTGAGACCTTGCCTGGACTAACAGCAGTACAACCCAATGCATACATACCCCTTAAAATTCTAAGCAAACCTGCAGTGAGGTCTGGAATTCCTACCCATGGCAGTCTGTCTTGATATGTGGGGGCCCAGAGAGAGGCCAGAAGTCCTAATCTAGGCTTGTAGTGATGACCTGAATCCCAGTTTGGGGTGGTTGGTGGACCAGAGCTAGACCCCTGATCCCTGGCATGGATAAACCCCAGGATGCTGACTTGTGGGAGCCTGGCTGGATTTTACCAAAGCTCAATTTGAAACCAGAGGGCAGGGCAGTCTTCAGTGTATGGTCTGCCTGACCTGATCAAGCCAAGAGTGAGACAAAAAGCCTACATGCAAGACTGAGGTTAGAATTTGAGCCATAAGCAGTCTCAGGGGATTGAATCAGAAGTGGGAAGTGGCTCTCAGAACTCCCAGTCCACAGGTCATCTTACCATCTTGGAAGAACTGAACCTTGCAGAAACCTAGAAAAAGGCTAAGGGTAGCATCAAGGAAGATCAGAATTTTAAGAGAGTGCACTATCCTCCAACAGAATAGAAACTACCTTTAAAATAAAAGTGAAATAAAGAAAAGGGTTGGGAAAATGAGAAAATATTAAAAAAAAAACAAACACCTAACCATAGAAATTTTTTATGGTGACAAAGAGCAAGGCACAGACACAGAATGGGACAGTGAAGGAAAACAAACACACACAAAGCCACAAAAAAAAAATACAAATTGAATGCATATTATCAAAGGGCTCAAAAAGATTTGAAAAATCTATTGAGAGGCCAAGGAAAAATAGCGAAGAGACATTAAAGCAATGTAAGAAGAATTGTGCCAAGTGAAAAACAGGCTCAAAAGCTGATGGAAGAAAAAAATTCTTAAAGGTTAAAATTCAGAAACTGCACAGTAATCATTTCATGAGATATCAAGAAACAAAAAACAAAATCAAAAGAATGAAAAAAAAGAAAATAAAAGGTGAAATATCTTCACAATTTACTTGGAAAATAGATCCAGGAGAGACAATTTAAGAGTTATTATACTACCAGAAAGTCATAATAAAAATAAAAGAAAAAAGCCTGGACATCATAATACAAGAAATTATCAAGGAAAATTGTCCAGATATCCTTGACCAAAATAGTAGCATAGAAATTGAAAGAATTCACAGATCACCTTCAGAAAGAAATTCTCAAATGACAAGTCCCAGAAATATAATAGCTAAATTCAAGAACTCCCAAGCCAAGGAGAAAATATTGAAAACAACCAGAAAGAAACAATTCAAATATCATGGAGTTAGCAATACACAGGACTTAGAAATTATATTCCAAGCTTTCTGCTTCTTTTAATGTGATGGATGGCTGCTAAATATTGTATGGTCCTGACTGTGATACTAGAAGTCTTTCTTTTTGGCTGCTTTTACAGAGGAAGCACTGGATTTTGGTTATGAAATTCCTGGGATTTTTAATTTGGGGGTTTCTTTCAGGAGATGATAGGCAGATTTTATTTCCACTTCATGCTCTGTTTTTAAGATATCTAGGCAGTTTACAATTATGATTTCTTAAAATATGATGCCTAAACTCTTTTTTTTTTTTGTCATGGATTTTAGGAAGTTCATGGATTATTTCAGTTTTCTCTCCTCAATATATTTTCACAAGTCACTAGTTTCTGTTATGAGATGTCTTACATATTTCTTCTATTTTTTTCAGTCTTGTAACTTCGTTTTGCTATTTCTTGCTTTCCCATAGAGCTGTTAAATTCTATTTAGTCTATTCTGATTTTCTGGGAATTTTTTCATAAGTTTTGTGCTTCTTGTTTCAATTTAATACCCTTTCTAATTCTTCCATAATTCTCATTTCTTTCTCAGTTTTTTCTTCTAGTACTTTCATTTTCATAATTTGTAAGCATATTTCTTAATTCCTTTTAAAAACTCTTGCTTCATCTCTCCCACAAATTCTAATTGAATTTATGCCCAAGTTATGTTTTTCTCTTGAGGTTTTGTTTGTGGCTGTTTTAAGGTCATTTTCTTTCTCCCCCACCCTCAGTTTATTTCTTGAGTGTCCCTGTCACCATAACAGGGTTGGCAGAGCTTTTATGATACAGTTCTATTTTTGTTTACACTCTCTTCTACCTACTTCCCAACTCTGGACTTGGTGTTAAGGTTAATTCTGTACATTTCTGAAAAGAATGTCTGGGCCAGTCCTATTGCTTTTTTCTTGGGAGTATTGAACATTGAATTATCCTAGGATCTCAGACTGGGAACCTGTAAACTTTCAGTGTTGTCTGAGTGGTTGGATCCTGGGCAAAGTCTAATTTCTGCCCACTGGCCTCAACTCTGGGTTTGGGTTTTAGCAATAATACATCTGTGGACTGGGCTTGGTTGGTATTCCAAAAGGCAACAGCTACTGTTGGTTCAAAGGGACAGAATTAGCTATAGACTCTCCTTTGTTCTGGGACTCTTACTCTGGTTATTGTAGACTTTGGACTGAAGTAGAGGTGCAGCTTGGCTCTTAGGGTCAGACCCATACAACTATTGCTGGGTTCTGCGTGTTCTCCTTTCTCGTTGCACAGCCTAAGGCCTTGGACCACTGCCCTGAGACACAGGCCCCCTCCTCAGTCTACCTTGGATCTGTGACCTGGAACTGGGCAGCAAGCAACAGAAATGCCAGCCTACAGGGGATGTGGCAAAATAGGGACATTAATTCATTGCTGGTGGAGCTGTGAACTGATCCAACCATTCTGGAGGGCAATTTGGAACTATGCCCAAAGGGTGCTAAAAGAATATCTACCCTTTGACCCAGCCATAGCACTGCTGGGTCTGTACCCCAAAGAGATAATGGACACAAAGACTTGTACAAAAATATTCATAGCTGCGCTCTTTGTGGTGGCCCAAAACTGGAAAATGAGGGGATGCCCATCAATTGGGGAATGGCTGAACAAACTGTGGTATATGTTGGTGATGGAGTACTATTGTGCTAAAAGGAATAATAAAGTGGAGAAGTTCCATGGAGACTGGAACAACCTCCAGGAAGTGATGCAGAGCGAGAGGAGCAGAACCAGGAGAACATTGTACACAGAGACAAACACACTGTGGTATCATCGAACGTAATGGACTTCTCCATTAGTGGTGGTGTAATGTCCCTGAACAACTTGCAGGGACCCAGGAGAAAAAAAACACCATTCATAAGCAAAGGATAAACTATGGGAGTGGAAACACCGAGAAAAAGCAACTGCCTGAATACAGAGGTTGAGGGGACATGACAGAGGATAGACTCTAAATGAACACTCTAATGCAAATACTATCAACAAAGCAATGGGTTCAAATCAAGAAAACATCTAATGCCCAGTGGACTTACGCGTCGGCTATGGGGGGTTGGGGGGGGGAAGGAAAAGAAAATGATCTATGTCTTTAACGAATAATGCTTGGAAATGACCAAATAAAATATATTTAAAAAAAAAAAAAGAAATGCCAGCCTACATTTATCGCCACATTCTGTACAGGTTGGGCTCTCTTTGCTGAATTTGGATCCTCTCTTTGTTCTGGTGCATAGCTTCTTCCTGCTCTGGGAAGCCTGACCCCAGTCAGGGTTTCCAGACCTCTTTCTTTCTCTATCCTGATTTGATTTAGAAACATGACTATGATTTTTTTCTTTGACAAAAAGGCTTTTAGCTCTTTTTGCTAAGGTCAGCATTTCCACTTCTTCAGTCCTATTTCCTCCTATCATCTTCAGCAGATATTCCCAACAGTCTTCCATCCCTCATCTTCCATCCTTCCCCCATCTATTGGTTCCTTCTCTACTGCTTTCAAACATGCCCAAGTTAGCTCTGCCCTTAAAAAAACCTTCCTTAAGCCCAACCTTCTTCCCCCACTTCCCATGTTACTATTTTACATTTCCCTCCCTTTGTCAGTCAAAATCCTAATCTTCTGCCCTAGTTTCTTCTTCTCCTTTCACTCATTCTGAAATCTCTGAATTCTGGTTTCCCATTTTTTGGAAACTGCTCTCTCCAGAGTCAATCTCTAATATTTCCAAAGATCTCTTAATGACCAAATCCAGTGGTCTTTTTCTTGGTCTGCATCCTTCTTGACCTCTCTGCTGACCACACTCTCCTCCTGGATATTCTTGCTTCTCTGGGTTTGAATGAGCACTTTTCTCTTCTGCTTCTCCTACCTGTCTGACCACTGCCACCTTTTTGGTCTCCAAGGCTGGCTTGTCAGCCATAGCGTGCTTGCAGAGTTAGAGGTTGCCTCAACTGTATAACTAAAACTAACAGGATGCCCGTAGCAGACCATAATCATCCCAGGAAGATTCTGTAGCTGTGTAAAAACTGCTTAGTTGACAAACTTTTATCAAGCTTGCAAATTCCTGACTTGCTATTTTTAACCAGTAGTTTTTCCACTATTCAAACTTCTATTTTTTTCCTTTCATATTTCTGAAAGGACTCTGCCAGGACGATTTTATCCTATCCAGTTTTGATTAAAGGAAAAGCAGCTTATAGATTTTGCTTTGGGTAGGTTGAGTTCATCTTCAGTTGTGCTATAGAATCAGGAATTTGGGGGAACATCTAGGTGGTTCTGTGGCCAGAGAACCAGTCCTAGAGACAGGAGGTCTTGGCTCCAAGGGTGGCTTCAGACACTTCCCAACTGGGTGCCCCTGGGCAGTATTGAATCTAAGATGGAAGTTAAGGGTTTTTAAAAATCAGTGCTTTCCCCTTTGTTTCTAGAAGCGATGTGTTTTGATCACATGCTGAATTATGAAATATGTGGTTTACTTGTCTCCCACCATCATCATGAGAGTTGTCTAACAAATTATAGGAGTTATTCTTGTGAATACAAAGTAGCTTATGGAACCATAAATTTAAAGTTGGAAGGGACTTTAGAAGTCATTTAGTTCAGCCACCACATTTTATGGATGAGGAAACTGAGGCTCAGAGAGTATTTATATAATGTAATTTAAAAAATTAAAAATGGGGTGTATGGGGTGCTCAGGGAGGAGTAGTATCTCTGGTATGGAGGGCTTGTCATGCCCTCCTACGGCAGCTCTCCAGCCTCTGACCTCCACCTGACACCCAGCTCTCACCTGTGGCTCCTAGTAGCTGCTAGCATGCAGCAGCGGCCACACTCCGGGCAACAGCTTCGACAAGCTGGCTAAACCTTGTGAGGGTAGACATAGGGTCATTGACTCCTGGTGAACCAGGGCTTTGCTTACCCAGCATGTGAAGACTGCTTCGGCGGAACAGATGGAAGAAACCAATAAGAAGGTTCAATGGCTGAGATGGCGATGCAGCAAAGCACTGTGGAGTGCTTAGGGCGTGTTGGAGCACAAAGGACAACACGACCATCCAATGCAGCTGAGGAAGTCTCCAGGTGTAACGACATTTCGTGCCACTGGACCCAGGCTTCCAATGCCGAGAGAGTGGGACTGTCTCTGTGCATCGACTTTTCCACTTAAATCTCCTTCACGCACAAGTGTCTTTGTGCACACTCATCTACATCATAGATGAAAGCACACAAAGACAATCATCATCCTCGGTTACCGAGAGACTACAAACTGAAAACTGGACTTAGAAACTTCTACATTAAAGAATTGAAAGGAATGGACTATGATATTCTGGAAGGTGAAATATCTAAGTTTACATCCCAGAATCAACTGTCCATTAAAACTGAGAATATCTCTCAAAGGAAAAAAAAGTCATTCAATAAAAAAGAAGATTTCCAAGCATTTCAGATGGAAAGATCAGACCTAAATAGAAAATCTGAAGTCCAAACCAAAGACCCAAGAGAAACCTAAACAGTAAAATGAAAGACAATTAAGGAACTGAGTGAAGTCAATTTGTATGTTTTTCTACATGGAAAGGGGATATTTGTAATTCTGAGACATAAAGAACTATTACAATGGAGATGAGGATGAGGGTGGTGATGGGCAATGCTTAAATTCAAATGTTGTAATAGAACCAAATCTCATAATGGACATGACCAAAGCAGAACTGAATTTCTTTCTTTCCCTTCAGTCCTTTCAAATTCATGGCTTAATATCAGAGGATGGGAACACTAAATGGGCAAGAACATAGCACAAAAACTTCAAAAGGAAAAATGGAAATGAGGATGTACAAGACTTGGCATTGGGCTGACCAGTTTAAAATAACTCCCTTAGTAGTTATGTGACTATAACCAAGTCATTCAACCCCTCAAAACCTTAGTTTCCTCAATGATAAAATTGAGATGAATTCCTACCTTCTATGGTTGTTGTGAGGATCAAAAGAAACAATACTGTTTTACAAGCTGTAAAGTGTTATGTACATGCTAGTTATTACTAGAAAGAAAAATGAGTGAGGCCCCAACTCAGTAAAGATACCCTTCCACATAATGGAAGTTAGTGATGCACCACTCCCATGATCTGGGAAATCTGCATACAATTTTTGGCCTTCTCTTTAAACCAAAGAAGTATGAATTTTTTCTTTTTTATTTTCTTTTATGGGATATTTATATTAGCTTAGTGCAAAATTTGAATTAAGTATTTGGTCTTAGGCTATATATAGACCAGTTTCAAGATATTTCTACATGTCTATCCTTGGTGTGTCATCTGCTAAACTTGCTTTGGTTTTCTTTTCACAAACTTTAACTTTTTGCTTATTCTAAGTGTTTAAAAATTTTACTTATTTATGCAATTAAGTGGAAAATATGATAATAGTATACAATACTATAAATATATTTTATGCATTTCTAAGATTAGTTTCTAAACTTATTCTGGGTCTTATGTTGACATTCACATTCCATGTGCAACTTCCACAAAGCTCCTCCAAATTAACCATTTAATTTCTTTTGTAATATATTGAAATCTTGATGGATAAAGTCATAAGGTGGAAAGATATCTGTATTCTGTCAAAGACTTTGTAGATTTTGTGTTTCCTCTTTTTCTGCTGAAATTAAGCATTGGGTACTAATGCAGTAGTATTGATATAGTGCATGGGAGTCTTCTAGCTACTTGAGACCTCTCTAGCAAAATTTCAGATTCATACTCTTCTAGAGACTATGATGACCACAACTCTCCATTAAAGGAAAGTTCCAGGTTCAGCCAAGTTCCTAGATGGGTACTTGCAATTTCCCCAATCCTTAAACATATTATATCTCTGAAGACAGAAAAGTTATTTTTCTCTACATTTACAGTTTCTGTGGATTAGTGGTTCTCAAAGGATATGCTGCCAGTCTTGCTGTGTCCATCATAATTATGGATGTTAAATAAAGATAAAAGAATTAAAAACGAAATTTTATTTTTTTCTCTCTGGATATATATAAATTTTGTACCTTAGAATCATAGAACATATACTGAGTAAGATATTTGTATATCTGTACATATGTACACATATATCTATAAATATGTGTTTAATATTACATATACACACAGAGATATTACTTAACATATGTTGGATGGTACAAAGCTACTAAATTCATATAATAAACAAAACTCCCCTAATACAAATACTTGCTATGTTTTAAATACATCAGACCTTGAATTCACAAAGATTTTCAGAACAAATATTGTTCTCCTTGAAGGATAATTATGTATGCAGATTTTCCAAGTTTCTCACCACAGTGACAACTTAAATATGCAGTGTGCCACAATTCCTCACTACAAAGAATGATGAATTATGGGACAAAGTTTGAGAACCATACCTCTATTCTAATTTTGGGCTAGGGCCAGGTCATACAGTTGGGAGAAAGCAAATTCAACTCTGAGTGATTAGGAAAACAAACAGGCAAATTGGTGTTTTACTTGAGCCCTGTGTTTTGAAAATACTTGCTGCTAATGTTTTTTGGTGATCTTATAATTTTGCCTTTTTAAGTAAATTAACTGGGTATTGGCCACCAAAACAGGGAAAAAAGGACAGGGAATTTCCTGTGTGTTGGAATAAAAAATGAGCCAAAGAAAGTTAGAATCTGAAAGTAAGAGGATCTTCATATCCAATTGTATTTGTGGTAGTGACCCTGGGACACATTAAATGAAGGACTGAACTAGAGGTCTCTAAAATCCTCTTCAGCTCCAATTTTTAAGAATTAATGCACGTGTCTTTGAATCTGATTATGGAAAACAGATGATCAGAAAAAATATATTGTCAACAGTTAAATTGACAGCACAAATCCTAGAGGCTAGCTAATCTTGAAAACTGGCAAAGCTTGGGGGAGTAAGTGATCCTAGTTGGATATAGGCCTTCAAATGAAAAGGAAAGTAGCTGCAAAAAAAAAAAAAAGAGAATAAACCTAAGTTAAACCATTATAATAATATAAGAAATAATCTTTAATTTTTTGATAACAGAAATAGTATCCCTAAATTGCTTCCCTTGCCAAATATGTATTTCTCAAAAACTAGTCTATTATAAACAAAGATCATTATTATACATTATTATACCTATGAAACTTAAGTTGTTTTCTTTTATTTTGTTTGTGAAGTATTAAATGACAGCATCATCCAAAATGAAGATTAAAAACCCACACTATGTAACAACTGATTAGTAAAGAATAATTATAAAATGGAAAGGAATCATTTGCTGAAAACATAGTTTGGGGTGGTGTTTAAAAAGCTGAAAGCAATGTATTGTTAATAGAGATTTTGGAGTTTATAAAGAGCCTTGAGCAAAGACTCTCTCTTAGGTGAGAACTTCCTAATGGTAAGTAAAAGCATTGTATGGGAACATTTCATAAAAATTTGGAAGGTGAAAAGGCCCCAAAATTGCATGGAAAAAATAAGTTATTTGAACAGAATGCGTAACTTTTATTAGAAAATTTATTGATGGGAATATAATATTTAATCTGCATGTAATTTATTATTGTTAAAGTTATTAACATTTTTCATATGTACAAAATCATTGTTTTAGAAAAAAAAGTGACCAAAGAATCAAATTTTTCCAAACTTAAGTATTAGAAAAAATATCTAAAGGATAATCTCAAACAGAAACCATCTCTTCTCATATATTGACTCTTTGGTAGAGGCTGTGCTCAGAGAATTAAGAAAATAAGAGAAAATAGCTATTTTTAATGACATCAAGTAAGAAATAGAAAATAATTATTTTATGATATCCAGCTTTAGAAAAGTACTTTTCTATAAAATAAACATTTTATACAATATCTTAAAAAAGAAAAAAATTATATTTTTGGTTAATAAGGTCAAGACATATTCTTTGTTAGCTTATTGAGCCAATCGTGTCACTGGAAAGCATAACTCTATATAAGAAAATTCAGTCAATATGGCTTATTTTATTTTGGTCAATCAAGATAGTGATTTTTTGCAATAAAGTCAAACTTGAAACCAACTTACTTACCTGGAACGTAGGAGAAATATGTCAAGTAATTGTTAACAGACTGATTCAAGATTAAAATATACAACAAATTCTACCAATGACAATCAGCTATTCAAATTGCTATAAATATGAAATAAATGCTACTGACTGACTATAAGTAATGTCACCTCCTATAAATGTGCCTTAACTTATTCATTCATATTTTCTAATAATATAGCTTTTAACAAAGTGTAGTCTCTTAGACCATATCAGTCTCCAAAGTCAAAACTACTTTATAATTATATTGATGTTTTAGTTTCTAAAACTAATTATTGATAGATCTAAGACATATAAACAAAAGCACTTTAGGATCTTCAACTACTTTAAAAGTATAGGGGAGTCATAAAATGAATATATTTGAGAAAAATTAGTTTAATTCAAAGAAAAGCAAATACTTATATTTACATTTTTGAAATATTATAGATATTGCTTGGATAATTATGTTAAATTTTCCAAGTCTTCCAAAATGTGTTTTCTTTTCTCCTCATATATTTGGTATGTCTGATTCTAAAATACTTATCCTAGAAAATGAACTGAATTTACTTAATGAAATAGCAATTTAATATTTTCACTTCAATTCTTTTATTATTCTCCCCATTCTATATATAAGTAAAACTGAAGCTCAGAGAAGTGTAACAATTTTCCCAGGTCATAGCAGTAGTGTTAGAATCAGAATTTGAAATCAGGAGTGAAACTCTTTCCAGGCTACTCTATTGCCTCATATTTAAGCACTTGTCAGTGATGCAATCTATGCTGAATTTCATACAAAGCTAGAATTTATAGGAGGAAGAAGTCGAGTTCTCATGATGTGGGACTTATTTTTAATTTGTCAGTCAGTCAACAAGGATTTATTAAGCATCTATTATGTGTCAGGCATTGTGTTAATTGTTGGGGTACAAGAAGAAATAAAAGGTAGGCCCTTACCTTAAGAAGCTAACGATGGATGATATTTTTTGTATAAAACTTTAAGTTCTCACCAGTATGGCTTCTAAATCTGAGGCTACACTAATTTGCACAGGGAGTAAAAATATGAATAGGAATACAAAAATAAGATCATTTTGTGCCATTCTATTACCCAAAATATGTATTATTTAATATATGTGTATTATATATTATTTAAATATATGCATATATATGAATACAGAGACATATATTTGTCAACAAATACTATTTTTTAAATATTAGAGGAGAAAGAAAATGCAGTTGCCTGGGGGACACTGTCAATATAATATAGCAGAATAGGATTTTTTTTGAGGGGGGGAAATAGATGGAACCTAAGAGATTCATAATTGACAGAGGGAGCAAAAGAGAGAATCTTAGACCTGATTTCCTAAAACAAATAAAGCCTAGAATTGGGAAATGATCCAGTAGGTTGGTTACTTTATGAAGACTGGAGTCCGACATGTAAACTGAGCAGAGCAAACATGTTTGAAGTGAGATTTCTTTCAAATTGAGTTTTGAAAAATATTGTGAAGAAAATGAAGGTGAAGACGATGAAGGAGTCGAAATATCATCAATCAGTAGTCGAGTAGGAGGACACACAGTCTCAGACGCCTCTTTGAGAAAACTGTAATCAACGAAGCATTCTTCTGTCATCTAAATTTAACCAACCAAGTGTGGCGTGCATCTGACAGTGATGAAAATAGGGATTACTATCTAGAATAAATCTACTTAAGCAGCTACTAAGAACATCAAGACAAGAAAGGCAGCCTTTGATGCAATCAAAATAAAGTTACCACTCGTGATTGGCAATGGTAATTGAAAATGCTGGTATTTCCCTGATATTTAGAGCTAAACAAGTTTCAGATCTATATTGCCTGCTCCCTTACCTTACAGGCAATAAATCAGAATGGTCCACTTTGTCACCAGCTGTGCACAATTTCATAAGGAGTACTGTATTGAAGCTAGGGGAGAATCCTGAAATTCCTGAGTAATGTTTCCAGATCTAAGAGCTCATATGCTTTTGATTAGATCAATAGATTCTCTCTGGTAGTTTGAAGATGACCTATTAGGTGCTACAGTAGAAAGTTTGAGTGAATTTAAGAAAATGATAGAATGCCCTGCAGATGTTATATTTTCTTCATGGTTAAAAGAAACAGTCTTCTAGGATCATTTTTTAAAGTTTTTAGAGTAAAAAAGAAAACACCCAAATTTAACAATTTAATACTAACAAGAGGTAAATAAGTGAAGAGAGCATAAAATTTTAAGATATTTTAGAAATAGTTAAATGCTTTAGAAAATATTGCTCCATTTTTAGTGAACTGGACTGTACAGATATAATCAGCAAAGGCATTATTTTAAAATTATAGGCCCCAAACCCTTTAAAACAGAAGAAAAAAGTAAGAAAAAGTTTTGAAGAATTTGAAAGTAAATTGTAAGATCATTAACATAGTGTTAGGGCTGCTTAGTGGTTAAATTAACTATAAAATAGGCATTAAGTATCATTACATTTATAATTATTATCACTACAGCATCCCAGGCATGAGTTCGTTTCCCAAAGTAAATGGTGGAAATAATAATTTTCTATTTTTGTTTGGTGAATTCAATTCTGTTCAATTCAATTCAACTCAGTTTATTTCAGCTTAATTTAACAAACATTAATCAAACAACATTATATCTGAAACTGTAATAAGTTCTGGAGATATAAAGAGAAAAATGAAACATTCCTTTTTTTCACAACAGCCTTATATTGACCCAGGAAGAAACAATATTTATCCAGAGAAGGAGATATAAAATATCCAAAAATTAATTAGGAAGTAATTTCCTCAGGGGCGAAGAGCATGAGCACCTCAGGAGAAAAGAGCATCAGGAGAGGCTTCTTGGAAGAAGTTAACCTGAAGGTAAGCCTCAATGAAAGCAAGAAATCCCCAAAGTTAGAAGATAGGCAGGAGCACATCAAGGCATGTAGGCCTGTAGGACAGTCTGTGCAGACTCAGAGGTAAGAAGTGGAATTTCTGTTACAGGGAACAGGAAGTACTTGTCTGAAATAAAACACTAAATATGGGGGATAGATGGGAGGAAGATCTTAAGCACCTACTATGTGCCAGGCATGTGCTAAGCACTTCACAACTATTATGTCCTTTGATCCTTAGAACAATCCTGGGAGGTAAATACTATCTATAATGATCCCTATGTTATGGTTAAAGAAACTGAGGCAGACAAAAGTTGTAACTTACTCAGTTTCACACAGCAAATAAGTATCTGAGGCTAGATTTGAACTGAAGTCTTCCTGACTCCTAGGTAGCTACCTAGAGGTAGCAATGTGAAATAAGTTTAGAAAGAAAAGTTTTGATTATGAATTAATTTAATTACCTAGCCTGGTAGTTTGTCTTTTACTCTAGAAGTAAAAAGAATCCACTGAAATGTGTGGAAGTGTTTATAAATTGAATTTAGTGAGTAAAATAATTAAATATTATTTTCATTGGCATGTTAATGAAGTTGTAAATAAATATTTCCAAAGGTATTATTTCCTTTTCAATATTTTCAATTTAGGAAACCCGAAGCTTTTGGAACTCACAGGAACATTTTAAACATTTAGATAAAAATCCAATCATTTTGAATGAACAACTGTTTATTTTCAAAGGAGTCTGAATAATCGGAAGTATTTGTTAAAACATGCATTACTTGACAGACACCATAGTAAGCATGAGTATACAAAGAAAAAGCCAAAAAAAGAAAGAAAGAAAGAACCAAGTCTCTGCCCTTAAGCAGCTTGCATTCTTCCTGGGGAAAACAACATGTGCACAAATGAGTAAGAACCAAATATATAAAAAGTAAATAAAATAACAATTTTAACACAACGACCTAGAAGAAGCAATTAGCTAAATCATTACATTTTTCCATCTGTGTGAGTCAATTCCCTGAGGATCTTCTCAGAATTGTATATATGTTATGTAATCTCTCCCCAAATAACACTAATTAATAATGGCAACTTATTTATATAGTGCTATATTGTTATAAAGTGTTTTTAATACAGTCTCATTTTATCATATGGTTTTTTTATGAGTTAAGGTCTAGCTTTTATAGCCTTAATTTACTGGTGAGAAAATCAAGTTATTCCTGTAAAGTCATCAGCATCGCTAGCAGTTTGACTCACTCTCCCTCACCTCTTAACTCATTGTTTATACTTAAATTTCATAGATGAAGAGTGAATGGTTTTTTGCTGTGGAAAATTTAATTCAGAGTTATTTATCACTAGTTTTGATCCTTAACTCATCACTTTTATCTTAGCTTCACATTAGTAGCATTTTCTACTTAATGCAAAATCATTATTGTATTTTATGGTATTATGGTTCTGGATTCAAATACAAACAACCACAAATATAAGTTGCAATCACTTGGTGTGATCAACAATGACAAATCAAGAGCTGCAACCATGAACTATTCTGTCAATTTTTAAAAGATTCTTGGTATGACTTAGATGTTAGGCTTTGTTTTATTTTTCTATTAAACAACAATTGTATTCTCTCTGCAATTATGTAAATTTCTTGATTTGAATACTCATGGCAAAACAAATTGTGTCAGCTTACCACAAAGGATTTAGAATATTATGTAGCTCTTTAATAAAAAGGGTAGCTCAGTTTAATACTTATTTTAAGTCCTATAGAGATTAATTTGATATTCTATCTTTTAAAAAGGTATGTAGTATTATAATCAATGACAATTTGGATTTAAATAAAGAGATGTCTCAGAATCTAATATGGTAACTTTTTTGAATAAGGAAGGATAAAGAGGGCTATAAATTATATATACTTTGACAAGGGAAGAAGAGTGCTCAGGTACTTATTTGTTTCTCTATTTTGATACTGGCTCAATGTTGTTCAAAGATAAAATTTATAATTTTTCTAAAGTATTTAAAAGATCTTTATTCTAAAAAACCTCAGTTTAATCAAATCACTATTCATTTCAGTTGATCAATATTTTAAATTTTTCTTGAAATTTCTGTACTATTTACTATCTTGCCATTTCCTGTAAGTTTCAGTTAATTTCTTATAGTGAAAGAGTTTCTACATCATATGGTGAAACAATATTTCCTCGTATGATATCATTTGCATGTAAGCTTTTCTTTTTTCTTAACATAATAAAACCTTTTTAAAAGAAGATTATTCCCTTAATGATCATGCCCAACAAACAAAACTTCCTCTTTTCTTCTAAAATGGGGCAGGCTATAAATTTTGGCAATCATTCATTTATTTAATCCCTCCAAAGAGGCAGAAAGGCTAGAGTTAAGCAGGCTATCCTGAATGGATCTCCAAGAAAGGATTGTAGGATCTAACCAAAGGCTGGAAGTTGACTGACTTCTCTACCTGCCCCTTGATTGGCCACCAGTTGGCACTGAATGTACAGTGTTACTTGGTGCTATGCCAACTCTAATAACAGAATCACTAATAGCACGAGCCTTTTATTCTCCACCCCATGGGGTTTGCATAATCAGACTCTATCATCATTACTCATACACGCAAGCTGTCAGGAGGAATAACTAATAAAATGATCATAAAATAGTTTGTAAGCACTAAGTACTACTGAAATATTAATGTGCTAGAACACTTATAACATGGCTTATTATGAAATGGATTTGAAATTCTGATGGGTGAAATAACTTCTTCTGAAACAAATTCTAGCACCAAAATTCAACCCAACAACACATATTCAGCAACTACTCTGTGCAAATAATTTCATTTGATGATAAACAATATGGAAGTGGATATATTCCTTGACCTGTAGGAGCTTACAATAGACTAGAGGGAATCAGTTGTGCAACACACACACATACACACTCACACAAACACACACAAATGTATTACAAAGTGAAGAAAATGACCAGGCAAAATGTTGCAAAGTTAATTTCTTTCCCAAGACACAGCCCATTGCATTGGGAAGTAGCCCTCACACTGGATAAATTCAAGTAGAAGGCTAAAGATCACTTCTCTGGGGTACTGTAGAAAGGATTCTTGCTTCATGTGGATTGTACACTAGATGATCTCTGATATCCTTTTGAACTTCATGGCCTATGAATCTATAACTTAAAGGCAACCATGAAATAGTGGGGAATGCACTGTATTGAAGTAAGGAGAACTAGCTTCAAATCCAACCACTGACCAAGTAAACAAGGGTTTTTAATCTGGAGTTGGTGATTCTATTTTTTGTAAATTATTTTGATAACTGTATTTTGATATAAGTGGTTTAATTTGTATTTTATCTTATATATTTAAAGACATTACTCAGAAAAGGGGTCCATAGGTTACTACAGACTAACCAAAGGGTTCATAATGCAAAGATAGGTTAAGACACTCTGATTTCATAGTCTATCTGTATCACTGGGGAAATAATTTAAACTTTTTAGAACATTCATTTATATTCTGTAAAATTACTATGTTAATGATAACACTCACAGTAAATATATCTTTGAGTTATTAAGAGGGAAAAAAAGATAATAGAATTAAGGACCATGGAGTTGTCTGGTTTATCTAAAAGTAAATTTGATTCAATTAATAAGCATCTATTATGCGTCAGTCACTTTAAAGAAGGTATTGGTCCTGTTGCCCCAGTAGCAAGATTATAAAGAAAGGGGAGGAGTGAGATATATTGTGACAAGTATAACAATTCCAAATGATCACCTTCTAGCTATATTATGAAACAACTATGCAATTAGAGAACAAAAGGTTGAATAAGCATAGATTATTGAAATAATGATCTATATGTTAAGTACTATAGTCAGAAACTGAACAGTTTTTCATTTGACCATTTAGAAATTTAAGATTCATTTTGGCATATTCAAAGTTATTATTATTGAATTTTTACCTTAAAGAAGGCAAAGTCAAATTCCCTTTGACCTCAGATTATACAAATATTCCTAGAAGTATCTAAAATGGCTTGTTATTTTATAAAAGTCCAATTTCAAAAGTCTGCTTTTTCTGTCTATAACCTTAGACCCAGCAATACTATTGGGACTTTTTTCCAAGGAGATCAGGGAAAAAAGTAAAAAAGTTATATGTTCCAAAATATTTTTAGTAGCTCTCTTTGTGGTGACCAGGAACTGGAAATCAAGGGAATGTCCATCAATTGTCGATGAACAAACAAACTGTGGTAGATGGTTGTGATAGAATACTACTATTCTGTAAGAAATAATAAGCAAGTTAATTAAAAAACAAGCACAGAAAGATTTACATGAAATAATGAAGAACAAAATGAGTAGAACTAAGAAAACAATATTTACAACCACAGAATTAATATTTGAAGAATAACTTGTGAATCTCTATCTCAAGAGAAAGAACTGATAAACAGAAAACATAATTTATTACATATATATCTTTTCATTAACAGATTTCTTCTATGGTACAGAGAGGAGGAAACGGGAATGAAATACCTGGGAATTATAATGTAACCAACAAACAAATTAATTAACAAAAATTCATTATACAGATATCCATATACATATAAAAAAAATCTACCTTTCTAAAACATATGCTGTAGTGGGTATCATGATTTTGTTCATTTGCTCAGTTCATTTCGGTCAAGTACAGGTCTAATTAGATGGTCATAAAAACTTAGGATCATAAATTTAGAATCCCAAGACCTTTAGTGGCCATCTAGTTTAACCTCTTCATTTTACAGATGAGGATCAAAGTCCAAGAGGTTACAGATAATTAAGTGGTAGAGGTAGAATTTGAATCCAGGTCCACCCTTTTGCATTCCTAATAAACCTCTTCCAAAGAGGGCCAATTTTTTGATTGGTTTTGTTTGTCCTTGAACATTTGGTTTTATTGTTGTAACATTTTTCCTGACCTTAATTATACCGCCCTGATCCATTTAAGGATGGGGTTCCTGTCTCCCCACAGTGGCTGTGAAATATACAAATCAAGCCCATTGAGATGGCACATTGACTAGCTTGGGTCTCTTCTGTAGCTAAATAAAAGGCTTCAAACTCTGAGACTGACAATCAATAAGCACTGACATTAACTCTCACTTCTGTTAGGAAAAAATAAACATGGACATTTGCAAAATGATCTTGACTTTGTGTAATTGTGTATCACTGATGTAGAGAGGTGAGGGAAATAGGGTTTCTACAAGAGCAGTGGTGTGCATCATTTCCTTCAGAAAAACACATTTTCTATTACCTAATGGTTTTATAGCCTTACATACTGCAGAGGTATCTATTATTTGTAAAGTATAAATGACTCACATTTGGCTTAAAGAGTTTTCTCTATTACTTGGTCAGGTTGACCTCACTCTTAAAGAACAATGAATGGAGTCAAAGTACAGTTGTAAAAGCAACATATGAGGCTATGTTTATTGATAATGAATGGTGGACATGCGTAACTGACCTTTGCTTGAGTTTCACAGGGAGTCCAGCATCTCCTTTGCATTTTTTTCTTTGATCTCATCAGGGTGTAAAACAGTTTCATATTCAGTGGCTGTCATGTAGTTTTAACATTTTTGAAAAAATATGCATTAGTTTGAATTATCTAATGCATCATTACCTCTAGAAATTACGTGACACAGTTGGCTGACTTGTGCCAATAACATCACCTGCCACTCTCTGAAATTGCCATGTCTACTAACTCTCAAAAGAACTAAAACAGTGTCAATCAATTGCTACCATCCTTTTAATTGAATTCCAACATTGGACCAAGACTCAGTGACTCCCTCTCCAAACCAGTTACTTTCAGTTTCCACTCTATTTCAATTAATCATATTATGAAGCTCCCAAATACTCAGGTCTAAATCTTCCTTCTGAAACTTCTTTGGTTTCTTTTAGTGTTCTGCCAGTATCCTGGCATCGAGTTGGCTACCAAATTATCTCCATTCTTCCTTTACCCTGTCTTTCTTGATTTTGATTCCCTTGTTCACCACCCCACCAAATTCATGCTTTTGTTAACTCACACCTAGAATATAACAAGAGTCTCCTAATTAAGATTCTAGTCTTCAGCTTTTTCTCTTCTCCAAAGCATTCTGCACATCACTTCTAGGTTAATGTCTCTCCTTCATGTCATTTCACCGCACAAAAAAATTTTAATGGCTCCCCATTGCTTAAAGGATAAAGCTTAAGCTAATAACCAGCACAATGAAAGGTATCTGTAATCAGATCTTAACTTAGTTTGTCTCAAAGGGCTCCTTTATACAAATTCTCTTTTTCTGAAAAATTGGTCTACTCAGTTTCTCAAGTAAACTTTAAACTTTCCTGTCTTCATTCAGCCTTAACCACACTGTTATCTCTCCCTTGAATACCCTTTGTCCTCCTCTAAACTCAAACAAAAATCAATTTATTATTAAAATATTAGGTTTAATCCCATAATTATATCTTTTTTATTACTTTTAGTTTCCAAATATGTACCCACCCTCCCCTTCTAACATCTAGCCAAGCTGTATAATTTAAGACAGAGAAACAGAGATAGACACAGAGACAGAGACAGAGGCAGAGAGAGGAAGATAGAAAGAGAGAAGTAGAGACAGAGAAACAGAAAGGGACAGGGAGACAGAGAGAATAACACAGAGAGAAAGACAGAGAGCAAGAAAGACAGAGACAGAGAACTAACCAATACATCAATTTAGTTTAATAATGTATAGCATATTACATGCATAATCCCATGAATTCTACAAAGAAGGAATGGAGATCCGATTTCTCAACTTTTCTCTAGGATTAAATCTTGCAAATCCAGTTACATAATTTTCAGCTAGATATTTTGTTCTTTCTATTTTTTATTGTTGTAGCAATTGTATGTGTTTCTTTTCTTTTTCCTAACTTATTTTTCTGATTATTTTACTTTGTATCAATCTCTAGAATTTCTTCCCATACTTTTCTGAATTCTTAATATTCATCATTTTTATTGTATCATACTATATAGCATTGCATAGTATGCTGTTTGTTTAGCCATTCCATAATCAATGAGAATCTATTCAGCTTCTAAGTTCCTTTACCATCACAAATGCTGCTATCAATATGTTAAGTTATGTAGGACAATGTTGATCCACTTTCAGTGATGTTTGAAGTTATGAAGAATAGAAGTTCTGAAGGAGTTTGAATTTGATTCCAATTCTTAAAGGAATGGTTTGGGAACATTAAAAGGGGAAGGCAGGATAGGTTCAAGAAGATATATTAATAATCTTGACATACTTTCCTATCTGCTCAAATATCTGCACATTGGTTGCCCTATTCTAAAGAGAAAGATCATTTCCCAGATATGTCCGTTTATTCTCAACCTCTCAACCTGACCCTTCCAACATATCACTCACGCCCTACTCATTAACTCTACTGTGTGCTCCAGACTGTCTGGCAAATAGATAGCAAACTTACTTTTATCATTAAGCTTCTTTTTTACTCTTCTCATTTTCTTGCAATCCCTGAAATACATCTCTCTCTCTTAATGAAATAGTATACCTGATCACCCTTTTCAGCATTTATACTTTACACATGGATTCCAATTCATTGGTCATGATTTTAGAGTCAGAATACTCCTTGTTCTTCATTGTCACTCTTTCCCCTACCACATCACTAAATAACTTCTCTTCTGTTGAAAATCATTCGATCCATGTTAATCATTAAATCAAGATTCTTGTAGCTATTATATTACAACCTCCAAAATATCTTCATTCCTTCTTCAAAGAGTTTAGTACCTGGCTCACAATATTTCTTGCCTTCCCAACTATTCCCCTCAGTCTAGAGGATTTCACCAAATGTAGGAACTCTCTTTCATATACTCTAATCAATCATTTCTTTAACCTAGCCAATCAGTTCAACAAACTCCCATGAGATGCTCCTTCATCGTACTGTAAGAATAGAGGGATAAGGGAAAATGCAAAATTGTCTCTAAAAGGGAGAGAAGAGAATTTAGACATGAACCCTGTGAAAAAGATTGGAAGTTAACTGAGTTAACTATCATGACACAACAGTCCTGTCCCTGAGCTGGAAGGGAGAACAGCTGCTCCATCAGCTCCTGTAACCTGACTAGTTTCGTGAAGAAACTTGGAGGGTTTGGGCTTGGAAGATACCTAGGCAGAAAACTGGGTTTCCCTGCAGTGTGGTGGACAATTTGTCTGTGGCAATTTGGCTAAAGTAAACCAAAGGGTTTAATATCTGGGACTTTGGTTTTTTTACCTAAAAAGCCAAACCCAGACTTGGGGAAGGACTCAGTCCACTTGTGAGTCCATTCTCACTAGCACTTTTAGGGATAATTAAGGTTAGTTGATTAATAATCTAAGATACTTAGTATAGATAGTTAGTCAGATGGGTTAGATAAGATCAGGAATCTGATAAGAAGGGTTGTAGAAGAGCAGAAGTGCTCTCTCTTGAGAGAGGCATAGAAAGTGGGTGGAGATAGACTGTAGACTCTGAAGAGTCAGGGACATATTGAATCTTAATTATCAGTTCCCTAACCTTAATAAGCAAAATAAACTTGTTTTTTCATATAGTCTTAAAGGTTTTGAGTTCACTGGCTCGGGGAAGGTCCCTAGATGAGTTTTTCATTTTCAATCCATCTGGGTCATTCTCTATCCACATATCTCTGTGAACTTTAGATTACTCCAACCTATTTAGTCTAACCAAATCAGGAATGTCTACATCCATATTTAAGGATTAAGTATCTAGGTATCTAGATACCTAGATACTAAGTATATAAGTATCATAATAATCTATGATAGATATGTTCTAGCAAATGACAAATCAGAAACAGCTGACAGACCCCTGGGCTGTCCTAGGTCAAGCTTAAGCTACCATTGGTATAGGTGAGACACAGTAAAGTGATGTAAAACAGTCTATATATTTCATGTCACTTCCTCTCTCCAGCCTTTTTGGTGGCGGAGAGGTGACTGGTGGCAGTGTGCTGAGCTTTTCGGCATCTTGCTGTGGCGGCAGCTATTGTCCAGGTTACTGGTGAGTTTTCTTTTATACCATACTGGAAGAAGCCTAGTAACCTAGTTCAGGTGAGGCTCTCTTCTTTGAGCTCTCTCGAAGTTAAGGCTGATTCTTTCCTCCTTTACCTTCCAAACACCATCCTCTTAGAAAAAGCCTCTAATCTTCAAAGACCTCATGGTGGAGGACTTTGAAATCCCCCTGGCACAGGCCAGGCAGGAGAAATCCTATATCTTTCCCTCTCTCTTCTCCTTAATTCTTTCCCTCTATATTAATTAAACCACCATAAATAAATACTTGGGTATTTTATTTGGGATATTCCCTGGTGACCAAAAATTAATTTAGATTAGGTCACAACTCTAAAATTATCCTTACATCTCCTTCTGGAGATACATTTCTTTTTCACTACCTCACCTACACATTGATATAATCATACCCTTAGTCTTTTCATCATACATAAGAATTCCATTTTCTTATTTTTGAACTCTGAAATCCCTTTAGCTAATCATATTCTTTTGATATTCCAGCTTTTTCTCTTACTCACAACCTTTAACACTGTTTTTCTTTATCTTCAAAGTAAACTTTAAGCCTTTGAAATGCCATTTCTTCCGTAGGTATTCACATCTTCACTACTAAAATTCTCATACCCTCTTCATCTTGACTTCTGGGTGAACTAGCTCAACTCTAACCTATTATCTTCTCTTGAGTTCTTTGTCCCATTGCCCTCTCATCAATCTTGTTCTACCAAGCATTTGCTTTCAATTAATCCCACCATCTTCTGACTTGACTACTATTTAGGTGCCACTAAACAAACTGACTAGGTAACCTACAAATTTATGCTATATAATCACAACTGGGTCCACTATATGGCAAGACAGTCTTTTTAAAAAAAATTTCCATAATTGATTCAACTGAACATGAAGCCTTTCCATGCCATTTCATCCCTCTTTAAACCTATCATTGCACCCTAGCTCCACCAACATTCTCTGTTGAGGACCCTAATTTACATTTCACTGAAAAAAATTGAAGATATTTGCTAAGAATTTCCTTTTCTCTTTTTACATCTCTCGTAGTAGTATAATCCTTTCTAGCACTATCTCCTCCTTCATCCCTATCTTCCATGAATATTTGGTCCTTCTCTTTGCCATGATGAATTCCTCTACATACATAAGTGGTAGCATTATATCCTGTCACTTCAAGCAGATTGTCCCCTTTATCATTCCTACACTCTCACTATTCATCAATCTTTCCCTTTCTACTAGCTGCTTCCCTGCTGTCTACAAATATGCTCAAGAAACCCCCATTCTCAAAAAATATCACTTGATATATACATCTTAGCTATCATGCTACATCTTTCCTAACTTTTGTGGTTAAGCTTTTAAGAAAACTATGTACTAGCAATACCTATACTTCCTTTTCTTACTCTTCTGAATTCTCTGCATCCTGGTTTCTTAGTTCATCCATCATTCAAAATAAATATGAGAAGTGTTCTCATTATTTCTATGCAGGTGATTTTCAGATTTATTTATCCAACCCTATCTTCTCTCTTGACCTCTACTCTCTCATTTCCAACTGCTATTTGAACATCTTGAGTTTCAAACTTTATAGAAATATTAAACTCAGCATATTCAAAATGGCATTAATTTCTACACAAAACCCTTTACAATTCCTAACTTCCATAGTCCTTTTGAGAGTACCACCATTCTTCTAGTTAACCAAGGGTCTTCCCTGACTTCTTATTCTCTCCCACAGCATAAAACCTATTGTCAAGTTCTACTAATCTTACCTTCCCAATGTATCTCATATATGCCCTTTTCTGTCACTGTCATTATCCTAGATCATGGGTATGATTATGTCACCTCACTACTCAATAAACTTTAGTGACTCATATCTAATTATCTTAAGGAAAAAATCTACTAAATAATATTACTTTCTTATACACTAGTTTCTTCCTTTAAAAAAAATTGTGTGGTGGCTGCTAGGTAGCTCAATAGATAGAGAGTCACACTTAGAGATGGGACGTTTGGGGTTCAAATATGACCTCTGACACTTCCCAATGTGTGACTGTGGGCAAGTCACTTAACCCCCATTCCCTAGGCCTTACAGTTCCCTTGAAACTAATATGTAGCATTGATTCTAAGATGGGAGGTAAGGGTTATAAAAAAAATAGCTCAATTCCTTGCCTGTAATCTCCATCATATTTGCCAAAATTTTCAAATGTTATTGACCAAAGGTCAATCATATAAGCCATATTTTAATGCTCTCAGATATCCATCTGTTCCTGATTATTTGAATTTATTAAAATATATTCTGAACATATTCTCAGTTTTGAGGAAGATATGCTTATATAGGTTAACATCATTGGATTTGGAATTAGAAAAAACCTCAGTGCAACTGTGTTCTCAGACACCAGTCAGTTGTGTGATCCTGGGCATGGTATTCGACCTTTCTCAACTTTCACTTTCTTCATCTATAAAATATAACACCCGACAAACATATGTATAGGATTTTAAAAACTAATCAATATATGAACTCTCTCATGTGGAAAGGAAACAAGAACAAATTCTGAACTTTCTGCCACTGTGTTGGAATAAACAACAGTGGGAATATCCATAGAGAGGAAATTGTCAAGACTGACAGTTGGTGGGGGAAGGGACAACTGGGAGTGGCAATTGGGTCTTGTGACTAGCATTTCCTTCCTCCCAGGTTTAATTCCTTCCTGGTGTTGGAAGTGGGAGGAGCGTTGGCTTCCCAGTCTGGATTAAAAGTCCCTCTACTCCGTTCAGCCCGAAGACACAGGCCCAACCAGCTCTGAAAATTAGAACTGTTCTTGTTGCTTTCTGTCTACTGCTAAGATTCTGAAATTGACAAAACTAGCACAGACGAGGGGAGTGGGAGAAACCCTCCACCAGCCTGTGAGGCCTGGCCTCAGCTCCAAAGCTGAGAAGACTCCACCCTTATTTAGTGACCTCCCTCTTCCCTTTTCCCCTGATATCTCTCCAATCCAAACTGGTTATTAAAATTTCTCTTATAGGACCCCTGCTTCTGCCTCTCTGCAGGGGGTATCTCTCACTGTTGCCTCACCAGCAGCAATATTACCTCTCTCCCTTAAACTCCTCCATTCCCTGCTACAAACCTTCCTTATCCCCCGTTTTTCCAATTCTTCATCTTCCTCAATAAATATTACACTTATTATAATTAATTTTATCTTGTTTCTACTCACTACTAATCATTTTTGTACTATTCTTCCTAGACCAAAAAATTTTCTTCTTAAGAGAGAAATAGAATTAACTGGTTAGTCTTCAGTTATTAACTCTATACATCCTATTTTAATGCTTCAACTAAATTTCAATGATGAAAATGCTTTCTTGCTTAACACATTATAAACAACCATATTTATATTAGAAGAGAAATGTTTTCATGTAGTCCCTCAGTCCCACTACCTAATGGACATTTCTCAGAACTTTCTTCATGAAGAAAATATATAATGGTTTCTCTTCATTTCAATTTAGAGTTCTCTAATTAGAGGTAATGTATAGTATTTATAATTAAGGAATATTCAATAATATATACAGTGCATAAAACTTCTTTATACAAATACATATTCATATAGGCATATACATATATACATTAAGTATTATATATTGTCCTCAGTCTTGACATACCTTCCTACTTGAACACGTCAGGTGAGAATGTTGCATTTCCTACATGAAATGTTGTTTCACTTGAAGTCAGTATAGATCAGATTATGAAAGATGAAAAAAAACTTCATTTTACCTCAGAAAACAAGTAAACAATTTTAAAATATAGGCATTTCCCATGGATAGTGGTTCAGTAATATAAATTAAGTGATTGGTAACATTTTGTTTTTATTCTGAGTGTCTGGCTTATGAGCCCACATCAAAATTCCTTATTACTATAGAAATAATTTGCCATATGTACCACAGTTGATGTAATGCCCAATCATCTTAGGATCCTGGTGATTTATTAGGAAAGCAAATGCTCAGGACAGTAGGATGTTGAAAGTGAATAATTACATTCAACTCTGACAATTGTACTTTTCCATAGTTCATTGTGATGGTTTATTAGAGTCAATTCATATTGCTAGGAACCTTTAGAGATGCTTATATTCTAAACCTGAAAAATATTATAAATCTTTTATATTTAGAAATATTTGTGGTAATATTGGTAACCCCTTGTTGGGCACTCTGTAGAAGGCATCCATCTTTTTGGTGAGGCTTTGCATAGATTACTTTGAAGTACTTTAAAACTCTCCACTTCTGTGACTCTAACATATTCTTCAAGAATTTAAAATCAAAGGATCACAATTATATGAGGAAAGAGTAGACACAATTGTAATTTTCAGGGAAACTGAGATCAAGCCATGATCTTCACACTAATCATGGTATTGCTGTTGTTGATCAGTTGTTTTCTTAGTCTCATCTGACTCTTTGGGATTCCATTTGGGATTGTCTTTGGCAAAGATACTGGAATGTTTTGCCATTCCCTTCTACAACTTATTTTACAGTTGAGTATATGGAGGTGAACAAGGTTAAGTGACTTGCCCAGTGTGAAGGTGTCTGAGGCCAGGTTTGAACTCTTGAAGATGAATTTTTCTGACTTCAGGCTTGACACTATATCCCTGTGCTACCTAACTGTTGATAGTACTGTATACTCCCTATAAAAAGAGTCCCCATTATCAGATTATTCAATACCCAGTTCCTCACAGTCACTGAACTGTGTTTTGTGTTAGTCTGGATATGGTATAAATAATGTAAATAATCCCAGGTAGTGGGAATTGTGGGATCACTCTCTACCAATTTGGTTTCTCCAAATTATAGGGGCTTGACCAAGTTACACAAATAGAATGAGTCCATGAATGGACTTGATATCAGATGCTCATAACGCAGAGACTTGCCCTCTAACCACTAAGCATCACTGCTTTGCTATAAATTTGTGGAAGGAAGCAAAAGTCAACATAACACAAAAGTAATATTATGATGGACTGAACACATAAAATTATTCTCCACTTATTTTAATATTAATGACGATCTTCATAATAATTTTGTTGATTTGCTTCTTGCTTATTTTTAACAGGTGCTTAAATACCAAACAAATAAAAATTTCTTTGCAATAATAATGAAGTATTCCATTATGTTTGTATGATGACCTTCCTTAATATCATGATTCAAGGGGCAGCTAAGTGACTCAGTGGATTTAGAGCCAGGCCTGAAGCCAGGAGGTTCTCTAGTTCAAATCTGGCCTCAGACACTTTCTGGACTCAGTCACTTAACCCCCATTGCATGATTTTTTCCATTCTTCTTTGTAATGACCAGTACCCAAAATTGATTCCAAGACGGAAAATAAGGATTTTATTGAAAAAATATGATGAATAAATCAAAAGCAAAAGGAAGAATACTGGACCATGTTATCTTTTAGTTTTATAAGAAAACTTAAACTAAAAACATTTAACAATAAGTATCAACGTGACTGAAAATACAACAGGAACATAAGAAAAGTAGAATTAGTAGAAAAATTTTAGTTCTCTTTTTAAGATACAATCTCAAATTTTTTCACTTTTAATTAAAATATTATTTCCTATTCATTTTAAGTCAACAAGTTTTTACCAAGCACCTACTATTGTGCAGTCATTGTACTATATCCTGGGTATACAAAGAAAAGCAAAAGACAATTCTTTCAAGGATCTCATGTATTCATTATTATATTAGATTTCCCTTGGAATATGATCTGCAAAGAATTCAAATCATACTCCCAGAGGTGGTGAATAAGGATAAGATATTAAGATATTTTCTCTCATGTTCAAGAGGATAAATTTAATATATTGATAAATTTTTGGAACATTTCTAAAAAGTTTAAAGATTGAGAAAGAAACAAAAAACTTGGTAACATCAGAATGTCTCAGTGAGCTCCTGAGGACTTAAAAGTGCTCAAAGAACCCAACTTAGTGACAAGATGGCCAGAAAAGCTTTGTGTAGAATTCAAAATAAGTCCACTTTCCTATTAAAAGCAGTGACAGAACAATTGGTACCTATCTGCTAGGCTGCAAGGTTCCCCTTTTTCAGAAGTCAAGGATGAAACTTGATTAACTAGAAGAAGGGTGGTGCTCTCAAAAAAAAACTATGGAAGTTAGGAATTGTAGAGGGTTTGTATAGAAATTAATTAATGCCATTCTGAATGTGTTGAGTTTAATATAAAAGTACATAATAAAATTATGCATATCAATTATTTAAAATTGATTTTTATCTCAAAACATATTACATGTTATTTAATATATAGGACATACCGGAAGAAACATTTAGTTTTGAGTATTAACAATAGGTGAAAATAAAGACAAAGCAAAGAATTTTACAACTACGTGTCATTGTTCAAATGGAGTCAGCATAAATGGATTCTTCATTTTGGTATTAGGTTAGATGGTCTCTGAGATTACCTACCCACTCTAACATTCTTTTTTTTCTGTGCCTAGACACAAATGGAGTTAAGATTGAAGGCCTTATCAGTCCCTACCCCTAAACCAATGCTTTTCCACAGCACCTTTCCTGAATTACACCTTTCCTGAATTATTTCTGTTCCTCTCCACTGCTCTGTTTTCCCTCTTACCTATCTCTACTGCTTCAGAAATAATCATATCCATACTGGAGGAACAGGAAATATTATGGAAACATTCTAAACTTAACATTAAATATTGACCCAACATCAGAAAAAAAAGCTCTGTCTTGTATTTTGTTTTCAATGTATTTCCTATCTGAAACATGTATTCCAGCCCAAACTAATGGGAAAAAGCAAGGCAATTCCAATTTTATTAATTCTCACATTGAAAGACAGCATCCTCTGGTTTAAAAATCAAAGAACATAATGCTAAGCTTCCAAATAAGAACCAATTTTCCTATTCAAATGAATGTGTTTATATTAATTTGCTTATTTGCATACAAGTGAGTGAAATGGATGGTTTTCTAATCAAATCTTTCTGGATAAGGCTTACTCATTAATGGAGATTAGCATAAGTCCTCAAACCTGACCAAAAAAGGACCAACTCCATACCTCACATCTATAAATTTCATATTTTCTATGATCATGTGCTATCCAGATAGAGCATTAGTCAATGAGGAAAAGATACAAAAATACACAAGCTAGTAAAAGTTTGGAAGATGAAAGATTTTTTTAAAAAATCATCCATCCATAAGATTGAGTTACATATATAGTGCATCCCTGCTTTAAAAACTTTTGTGGGTAAGGGATGTTGTTCTCTCATCTCTTGGGCAGTGTTCTTCCTTTTAGTATACAAAATTTTCCTACCTTGTTCTTATCTTTGTGATCCTTCATTTTTCTAGAACACTCTCAGAAATTTATTAATCTGATACTCAACTCGGTCTCTTGCAGATAATGAAAATAAGGAAATAACACTGGGCTCCAGCTTCTTTATTGATCTTCCAGCTTTTGGCACTATCAACCAAAGCTCAGAGGGATATAATGTTGCTGATACTTCTTGTGATATTATATGATATTATATCAATGACAAAAAAAAAATTCAAGGTCCTGGCCAGAATTTTATCAGTAAAGAATGCTGACCTGAGAAGTGTTGGGGGAAGGGAAAGCTATTAAAGATATCAAGGGTCCTGTTACCCTTTATTCTAGCAGTGGCTGAACTAATAAAAGTCAAGGGTTATTGAAAACATATCTACCCATCAGTAGGATTTTTCTGTAGCAGTTATCACCTATGGGCTTAGGGGTTTTGACAAAGGAGCATTTTTAACATGGAACAAACTGAAAACAAACAGTGCAGCAGGGATGGAAAGGACCTAAAGAGTGCTTTTGAAAAATAGGCATTACAATAGAAATAAACCTATAGTGCCTCCTATGGAACTCACTAGAGCATTACTTCTGAATCTTGCAAAAGAAAAAAATATGTACAAATATACATATGTATGTATAATTTCACATCTTTGGGTCTCTGTTAATAAGCGATTAAGTAATATTCCTAAAAACTTATGGAAAGTAGTTGAAAGAGAAAATCCTTTTCATGTTTCATAGAAATGCTTTTTTTAAAAGAATTTAAGATTATGGGAATATTTTATGGAGAAAATTAAGTAAGAATCTTTTGAACAAATGGCTTCCTATTGTCTTTTCAGAGTTCAATTCAATTTTACCACCATTCATTTAGTACTTAACATATGCTAGTCACTATGCCAGGTTTGAGGCACAGAGAGACAATCTCTGCCATCAAAGAGGTTACATTTCATAATGAGGAATATAATATGTATAAAATTCGTATGCAAAAAAGATACTAATAATTTCTAGAGGCAGGGCACAGGATTACTATAAAAGGCATTTGTTAACAGTAGGATTTTAATTCTAGAGTCCATGAAGAAATGGAAAGGGGAAATTTGAGTTACAGATTTGACATGGGAGGGTATGAAGGCACAGAGAATAGTAGTTAGGGAAAGATGTTTGAACCTAGAATGGCAGGGACTGTGCAGCCAGAGCACAGTATGTTGTTAAATCATTCTCAATAGCAAAGGTAAGGTTGATCTGATCACACATCCCTGAGGGAACTGGGAAAGGGGAAGAGGAGTGATACCATTCATTCAGAGTTGAAAAAAAAAAAGGGGGCAAGTCAGCAAGCTTTCTGTTTTCTCTCTTTCTCCACTTTATTAAGGTGGGAGTGAGAAGATAAGAATGTTGGACAAATCTATTTCAACTCTTATAGTCATTTAATACAGCTTGATAATAGATGGCTTTGGAAGGGAGGGTCATGACAGATTCAAATAGACATAGGAAGTAGAAATAAAGATAATTAAAAAATGAATACAGCATAGATAGGAGTTGAAAAGAAATAGAATACTGAATGTGAGGCACATAATAGGTGCTTAAATGTTTATTGACTCTGACTCTGACTTCTAATGTAAAATGTAGCAAATTTGTATTTAGAAATATATCGAGATTTGATTTTCAACAACAAAACAAAAGCTAGGAGTATATAGAAATATCTGTCCAAATTTTTCAGCTTTTAACGTTTAGGTTTAGCAGTATTTGTCCCCAAAAGTACAAAGATTAGACAAGAATTAATGAGATCAGAGCTGACTGTGAAGGACTTATGGAGTCTGAGCAATGACTAGTACCATGAGAATAACCATAGCTTCTGAAAAAGGGGGACCTTGCAGCCTAGCAGGTAGGTACCAATTGTTCTGTCACTGCTTTTAATAGGAGAGTGGACTTATTTTGAATTATGCACAAATCTTTTCTGGCCATCTTGTCACTAAGTTAGGTTCATTGAGCACTTTTAAGTCCTCAGGAGCTCACTGAGACATTCTGATGTTACCTTGTTTCCAATTTGATCCAATTGATCTTTACTGTATAGTACTTGAAATGTCAGAGAGAAACAGAAAGCCAAAGATTGAGATAGATAGACAGAGGCAGAGAGATTCTTAAATAGTGGAATCAACAAAAATCCCATGTCTTTGACTTTCCTCATTCCTCTTTAATCATACAACCACACACCTAAAGGCCTGAGGAAGCTATGGTAAATATGTGATATAGTAAAAAAAAAAAATTGAAATCTATTTCAAGGTTTATGCTAACATCTGCCAAACTATTTCTTATAGCCATTCTGGAAAGTTAAATTTGAGTATCTCAGTGGAAGAAACACATGGAATTCCCTTTATGGAAAGAAACCCTTTGGTCAAATGCTATATGAGAATCACCAGGATTACTTATCTTTGTGTGGCTTCCTTAAATTTTTTCCACTGGCATTAACACAATCCTCAGAATTAAAGATGAAGAGAAATTCATCTTCAGAGACAAATTCCCTCATGTTTGAACATTACCAAAAACTGGCTGCTATTTGGATTGTGTGTGTATTTCTCTATAAATCATCTGGTCACATACATAGACACATGGACAAAAATGTTTCAGTATCAAGAAATGTATATAGATACATTCTGATCTATATACTCCTGGAAATGATTAATATGTGTAAGAGCTTTAAGCAAAGATCCCTTTTTTAAAAATACAAGAACCATGAGACTATATGTATATTTTAAGGTGTCACCGGTTTTTGGATTACTGCATGACAGATCAATATGATGAATGATAAAATAGTCAATTTTATTTAACAGGAATGTTTGTAAATAAGAACTGTTTATATAAATTAAATAAATTGCATATTGTATAAATGCAAGAGACACTGACAGATTTTTCCTTTTTCCTTCTATTTTTGTTGCATTTTGTTTTTCATTTAGGCTTTAAATGGCTGATGCTTGTTTTTATTAAAATAATTATATTTTAAGGTGTTAATTATGTTCCCTGAGTATTTTCACATGAAGTCATAAAAAATTCAGAAATAATTTTGAAGTGGATATATGTACTTGTATATTAATGCATGACAAATATGTGATAAAAGATTTTTTTCTTTGATAACCAGAAATAAATAGCAAGTTGGCACAGTAAATCAGTAATGGAGAACCTTTCAGAGACTGTGTGCCATGCCCTGCCCCCTACATTCCTAGAGAACTTGTGCTATGCTCCAACACCCCCCCTCAGACTGAGTACCACATGTGCCCTGCCCCACCCTTATACCATACAAGCGATAGAGGAAGTTCTCCCATTGGACAGCTGGAGAGAGGGGTGGTTGAAGTGAGGAATTTCCTCAGCCTGGGCACAGGGGAGGATGGGAGTAAGTGCTCCATATGGGCTACAGAGGGGTAGGTGATGTGATAAAATGTCATCAGGAATGGTGGAGAGGGGGAAAGGAGCAGCTCCACTTGAGCCCTTCTGGCTTTTTGTAATAAATTCTGGCAGGTAATGGCATGGGTGCCCACAGAAATCACTCTGCATGCCCTCTTGGCACACATACCATAGGTTCACTATCATGGCAGTAGATGGAATGTTGGACTTGAGTCATGAAAACATGACTTCAATTCTTGTATCAGACAATTCCCAATTGTGAGATCCTGGGAAAATAATTTAATTTTTCCCAGACTCAATTTCCTCATCTATAAAACTGTTAAAATAACATGTTCTTGTGAATATCAAAGATCAAACAAATTGAAATATAGATCTGCCTTTTTATATTTTTGTGATATCTTTATGCCCTAATAAAAGGGAGATTTTTTTGGGGGGTAAAAGAACCATGTTGCATTGTGAAATGTGTATATACTTTAGCAGGCTCACATAGAAGATACCAAAGTCTTTTAACTTTAGTTTCTCTAGAAATTTGTTCAGTTCTATATTTTTCTTTCACTTGCTTTTCTGTTAGACTTAGCTAAACCCAAGAGATGAATGTTGTCTGTCTGTATCTTCTTTTGGTTCAGATAATCATTTTTGTTTTATAATCCTAAGGTGCTATAGCCCTCAGATATTTTATGATTTTTTCCCTTTTATATGCTAAGACATTTGGAGCATTTAAATTTAATATTGATATTTATTTTCCATTTATAGGTCCTTTGAGCATAATTTAACTTCATTGTTTCCACTGCTTTTCTATGTTATGAATGTTTGTTTTTGCTTTTTTGCTTTGAAAGCACAATAGGCATTCCTGTTTTTTTTTCCTCTTGCACTGACCATAATAATTTAATTTTTTTTCATTTTATTATATGTAACATATTTGTGTGTGTGCATTAAATGTATTAAATGAAAAAGTATATGTATATTACACACACACACACACATATATACTTATATATATATGGTGAAAGGAAATTCTTTATTCTCTTTGTCTACTTTGAATTAACACTGTCAACTCTTTCTTTTAGTACCCCTACTTAGTATCTAACTAACCACTAAGTAAAGAGAGCTTCACCTTTTTAACCCAGTCAGAAACATGTGAATCCCATGATAAAAAAGGTTTAACAGCTTCAGAGGTCTATAATAAGATTTAACACTTTCAGAGGTGAGAAGTGGATCCAAAAGATACTGTTCCCCCCTTGGCAGTGCTGGGCAATTTGGAAGTTGTGATTGGCCCCTGTGAAGAGGGGAAGGTACAAGAAGCCACTATAAAAGGCCCTGGGAAGCTGACTTCAAAAAGGAAGTCAGCTTCAGGAAGAGTTAGCTTCAGGAGTCATCTTCAGCTCAAGTCATCTTGACCTGCCTCTTGGAAGGAACTTGGGTGAGTGAATAGCTGGCTTTCTTTTCCTGACTTCCAGAGAGAATTTAACTTTGGTTGAGAGGGTTAACAAGTTGTACCTGACTGAGTTGAGCACCAGAGCAATATTTAGTGTGATAGGCTAGACATATTCTCTATTTCTTTTTGTATTTCTCTACTTTCACTCTTTCTACCTCTTTTATAAATAAAAACTATTAAAAGTTATTTTGACTTTGAGCTATAATATTTTAAATCAGTGACCATTATATTATTTATAATTTTAATATATTTTAGTCAAATCATTAAAATTCAATTCCTCATATATATATACATATATGTAGTTTTTTTTGTTTTTAACTGTGTTCCTTATAATCAACAAATCATGTAATTTTGATTTCTTATCCAATCTCACTTGTATTTTATTGGATTGTTTAATCTATTCATAATTAAAGTTATGAGAGAGCTAGATATATACTTTCCTTCATTTGTCTCTAATATCAGAGTTCTTCAAAAGAAAATGTTTTCCTTCTTATTCTGTGAACAATATTATTTCTCTTTAGTTATTTTTATTAATTTGTTTGAAGGAAATCTTAATCCCTTTCTTTTTCTTTCTCTCACTTTTTTAAAACTCTTCTCATTCTTTACCACTTTCCCTTGTTTTAGAATTGGACTTATTAGTTCCTTTTTGATCATTTAATTATTATCACCTCTTTAAAAACAGAAACACATACTTTTTTTTTTTTTTTGGTTAATGGGTCAAATAGAATTCCTTTTCCCTTTCAACTTGTTTTGTTTTTTGTTTGTTAAAATTTCATTTCCTTCATTTTTTTCTAAAAAAAGGTTTCTTTCTATTTATCTCTTATCTTCCCTTTCTTTTTAAAATGTTATTTTTGATTTATAATCCTCATTCTTATTTAGTCCTTTTTAAAATTCTCTTCCTTTTTTGTAAAATTAAAGCCTCTAACGTAATTATTTTACCTTCCTTCTAAAAAGTCTCTATTGCCTTTTGGATTTTGTCCATGGCCTCCTTTTTCTGTTTTGCCTCACTTTTAGAAACGCCAATTCTTGCATGAAATATTGATGGCCTCACACCATAGTAGGAATTTTTCCATGTTTCTGTGTTCAGATCATTTTCCATTTTTGCTTTCTCATTGGCTATTTTGTCCATTTACACTGAAATCTTCATGGACCCATGATGCGTACGTCTTATGTATGTCAGTTGTCCCAAAGAACTATTCTTTTCTTCTGAGTCAGAATAAATGGTCTCTCAGTACCCAATCCCTGAAAATAATTTGAATTAATCATAGTACTTAAATAAAATTTTTCCAATTTTTTTCCATTTTTTCAGTCTTTTCCTTTATCTTCTCCTTCATTCCTCTGTGAACTTTCTTCTTCCAGAGACTATAGGAGTTACTTCCCTTTCATGGTTAGTCTTATACTTAAGACTTTATCTTCTACTTCCCTTCCCCTCTATTTCATTTCATAATTTAATCTCACACACTCCAAAAATATTACATTGTATATAATCCATGGTTTTTTAACACATTTCTTCTTTACCACTTCATTTTGACTTCTACTTTGTCCTTTTTCTCCTTCTGTTCCAGTTCTTCCTGGGACTCTATACATAAATCTGACTTAACCCAAGCTTTTTGTACTTCAAGGCTATGTATGTATGTATGTATGCATGCATGTATGTATGTATGTGTGTATGTATGTCTACATACTGTTATAATTAAAATAGTTGTTGCCATAAACTGTGGCATTTAAAGGAGTTAATGCTATAAATGGTTGAGGTTGCCATAAACTGTAATATTTAAAATAGTGGGAAACATAAACTGTGGTTGTTAAAGGAGTTGGGGTCATAAACTGTAAGAGTTAAAATGGTTGAGGTTAAAAACTGTAGTGAGTAAAATAGTAGAAGATATAAATTGTAGTAGATATAAGAGTGGGTGAGTAAATTTGTGACCGCAGAAAATATGTTTCACTACAGTGTCTTGGTTTTAAATCAAATATAAGGTGGTCACCAGGGAAATATTCCGAATTATGAATATACCCAAGTCAACTGGGTTTTATAGAGATTTTAATTAATAATACAATGAGGAATTAAAGAAAAGAGAGAAAGAGAGAAAAAAGGAAATAAGTATGAAGGGCCTTAAGCCAACGAGGCCTAGACCTGAGTCTTAAGAGAGAGAGAGATCAATCAGTCAGTCTTTTATCACTCACCATGTGACATGGAAATCACATTAAAAGACATATATATTAATTTAAGGTCACCAAGGAATTCAGCTATGTAATTCCTAAATGAAAACTCAAGTCAGCAGTCAACCTTTTATGGAGCTTTTAATTACTTTAATTACTAACAGGAGGAAGAAAGGTAGAAAGGTATTAGAGGGAGAGAGAGAGAGAGAGAGAGAGAGAGAGAGAGAGAGAGAGAGAGAGAGAGAGAGAGAGAGAGAGAGAGAGAGAGAGAGGGAAAGAGAAAGGGGAGAGAAGGGAATAGGGCTTAAATACCCCCTCTGCTTAAGCTGGGCCAAAGGCCCAAGGCCTTGGATCGCTGAGGCAAAGAAAAGAGATCAGTCCCTATCACTCACATGACCAAAATGGAGAAACAGTCTCAGGGCCTCTACTCCAAGCACCCAGGCTCCAACAACCTCCTTTCCTCTACCCAGGAAGTCCCCACACTCCTCAGCTGTCCTCACTTCCTGTGTCTCCCCTGTGCCAATGGTGGCTCTAGCTTAACTCAGGACCACCCAGAGGTCTATCCCCTTTGCACATGTCTGTTGAAGGTCATATTCTCAAATAATTAAATCTTGAGTTTTGCTGCAGCCCTTCCTAAATCCTGTTACCCTGAGTAGGGTGGAGATTTTAGTTTCCAAGACCTGATTCTGTCATTCCAAGTATCTCCATTGATATTGATCAGGAAATAGCCAAATCCCATCCTCTAAAGAATGGTTTGAACAGGGTTGAGTAGTTTTGAAATTCACAACCACAAGGTCTGTCTAGGCAAGGATTCTAGTGACAGAATCTCCTCAGAGAGAGTTCCAGCCAGAGTCCTCCTCAAAGAGCCTTCCAGCCAGAGACTGTTTCAAAGGGCCTCTTTCAAGAGCCTCCAGAGGGACAGAGTCCCCTCAGAGGAGCTCCAGCGAGACCTCTTTAGAGATTGTCCTCCAAGAGCTTCCCTTCTCCAGAGCCTCTCCTCAAGAGATTCTCCTCAAGCGATTCTCATCAGAGCTTTCTGCTTTTTCTTATATAGGGGGTTTTCTCCTATGTCACCTCCCCTAAGTCCTTACATTTACCAATCACAGTAGACATTTTCCAAAGTACAGCCCTATTCTAAATTCACTGCTGGGTCAACTAATCCCTTTAGTAAGTTTGAACCAGAAAAAACTTCCGAATAAGTTTTCACCTCTTTGCTCCTGGCAAGTTTACAAGTTGCCTGACCTTTAATAGGTACTTAGCACCCCATTGTATTAATTCTAAAAATAGGCATGTCTTAAAGAACTTTTTGTCTCATTATAAGTATGGGCCCAAGTACCCTCATTGATTAGCAAGGAGTTTTCTCCCCTAAAGCAGTCTTAAGTACAGGTGGAGTAGAGGTCCTCCCATTTCTGATCCAAGTAGAGTTCTCACTGTCAAAATGGGGAATGTTCCCAGTAGGGAATTGTTCCAATTGGAGAATTCCCCAATGTGGAAATTTTTAACATCCACAAGTCTGATAAATTTCAAGATTTACAATCCCCTGATGATCATTGGGAGACTAGTCTCCCCATTGATCATTTAACATAATAATTTTGTAATCCTAAATGCACTTCTAACTATAGATATACACAATATTCAATTTTCTAAGAGAAATTAGAATAGTGAGGGAGGAAATAGAAAAGAAAAGAAAGCAAAAACATTGTTTTGCTAGGCACATTGACAGAAAGGCAAATTAGGGTCAGTCCCTTTTGGCATAAATGTATACAATTACAATAAATGTTCAATCAAAGTTCAGTTCAATCAATCATATCCAAAGTTCATTCTTGATCTTCTTGATGTAGTGTGGAATTTCTGCATCTTTCTGCAACAATTTATTCTCTGGATATAGAAGTTTCAAGCTTCTTTCTTGAAGATCTTTTCTCAAACAAAATCAAAGTCTTGGATATTTATAACAATACAATCTTAAACAAAAAAATTCAAAAATTCTTAGATTTTAAATTAAAATACAATCCCCCCTGAAGTAGGTGTTAAAAAACATCCAGTTTAACTCAGAATGCAATGTTGAGTTAAGGGGGTGTATGAGTCAATTATCAAAAGAATAGAAAAAATAATCAAAAACATAAGGAGAAAAAAAATTCAAAATAGGTGCTTGAATAGGTCCAATTTAAAGTAATTTCTATCCCACAAGTCTGTAGGACAGAATGCAGTAATATTTCATTTAGCCATTCATAGCCAAGACTACAGGAAGTTGCCATAATATAAGAAAGAAAAGAATTAGAATTCTATTTTTATATGGAAATGTCATTCCCTCATCTGATCTTTTTGTCATTCTCAGGGATATAGGGAGCCAGCATGATAGTCAAATTTTGTACTTGTATGAGTACTTCGCAGAGAGTGTAGATACAAGGAAGTCCTACAACTTAACGTATGTCAAGCTTCACAACCTTGAGTCTCACATTAGTATTTCATGTGTGCTCTTTTGGGCACTTTTCAGGTTAAGTCTGTGCTCCTTGTTTTTTATCCCTTTTTCTGGAATCAGATACAAACATTAATCACAGTCCTATAATATTTTATCAATAAATGGCAGGTCTCCATAGTTTAAAGTTTGTGCATTGACATTATAGCAAGAATATATATATTAAACTTCTAGTACTGCAGAAAAATATTAATTATGTGTACCTTTTGTACAAGAAATGAGAAAAATCAAAAATCTGATCAAAAATAAAAGAAAAGCAATGATGAAAAATAAGGAAAAAATCAGTAATTCAAGGTGTTCTCAAAAAAAAAAACAGCATCCATTTGTCTATGGATTATTATCTCCAATGCATATGATAGGATACAGTCAATCAGTCTCAGTAGAAGATGCTTTCTTCACATGTGAGCAATGAATTCAAGTCTTTTTCTCCAATCTTTATAGATGTTGGAGTAGTTAACAATATTTGGAATGGTCCTTCCCACGACGGTTGAGTTGCTCCAGTTCACTTGAAATTCTTAATATAAACTTTGTCTCCTGGGTTCAGGTCATGCAGAGAAAAATCTAGTGGTCCAGCTTGTACTGCAGCTCCAGATTCATGAAGTTCACGTAGTTTGTGCTGTAACTCCTGTATATAGGAAGCAATAGTAGTATCTCCCCCTAATAGTGAGGTATATGCAGGGGGAAAAGGTTTAGCCTGTATAGGCGGATGTCCAAAAAGCATCTCAAGTGGTGAGATATATAGGTCTCCTCTAGGCCTGCTTCTAAGATAAAATAGGGCCAGAGGGAGAATTTCAGGCCATTTTAAATGTGTCTCAGTGCATAATTTTCCAATCATAGTTTTAAGTTCTTTGTTTATCCTCTCAACTTGTCCTGAACTCTGGGGATGATATGGAACATGGTGGAAATTTTTAACATTCACAAGTCTGAGAAATTTCAAGATTTACAATATATTCATGTATCCATACATATATACATTATAGATAGATATTTAGCTAGATACCAATGTATGCAAAAATAGATACGCATATATGTAAATAGATAATGCAACTGTGAACTTAATCTATTGGGAGTTTTATATGAATTATTCAGATTAAATGTTTATTCTGAAGTTTAGTGATTATTTTGATTTAGTGATTATATTATTTCAATTAATTTAATTTCCTGTTTCTTGACATTTGCAACCTAATGATGCTGAGGATATATGTCATAATAATCAGACTCAAATATTTTCAAATTATCAAACTAAGGTAAACCCTGTACCCTCCTCTCACCAAAGAAAACCCTTCTTTTGCCAAATGTTGCTCCTCCTTCAAACTGAAGAACTTTCTCCTTTTTCATTCCACCCTCATGTAGTCTTGACAACCCATTTTGCTGATTTGAAATAAAGTAGAATCTTAAATGGAATCAATAAATCTATCAGGGATAATAATTAAGTAAGAATCTTTTTTTTTTTAAACCCTTACCTTCCATCTTGGAGTCAATACTATTGTAGTGTATTGTATTGACTCCAAGGCAGAAGAGTGGTAAGGGCTAGGCAATGGGGGTTAAGTGACTTGCCCAGGGTCACACAGCTGGGAAGTGTCTGAGATAAGATTTGAACCTAGGACCTCCCCTCTCTAGGCCTGGTTCTCAATTCACTGAGCTACCCAGCTGTCCCCTAAGTAAGAATCTTGAAAAATCCTTTTACTACCTTTTCCCTGGGAAAAATTTCAGATTAAGGAATTACCTTCACATCCCTTCTACTCCAAGCAATAAAAAACAAACATTTTATGGTAGACCTAAGTTTCTGTTTCTGAGGACACCAATCAGGCTACCTGTTGTCATCAATGGAAAAGTAAATCAGGATTCTATCCCCTTTCCATTTTGCTTTCAAATTACTAGCCCTCTCTTATTTCTACTTTGAGATAATCACTTGGAAAGAAAATTTTTAAAAAAGATGGACCATAAAGGAAAAAAAAAACATGAATAATATTGCCTCTCAATATCTAGATGTATATGTGTGCTTCCCAATATGTATGTCCTAGCCTCATGGGTCCTATATATGTGTGAATATATGCTCCAGCCAGATGTGATCTCTATTTGGTCCTCTATTCATGTTCCTTAGTTACTGTGTTCATCACATATACGCCCTTTGTAAAAATGGAGATTTGAATCCCAGACTTCAATCCCCAGAAGTCTTTGGCAGTTCCCAGAATTCCCTATAATATCACCTGAATTCCCACCTGGGCCGAGAACAGAAATTGTATTTAAACTGACTCTCTGCCTACTTTGGGTCTCTATGCTTCTGCTTCTAAGCACACGCTTCTCTCAAGATGTAGTAAGTGAAATTGAATGAGCTATTCAGTCCTCCTAGACATGCGCTTTTCTTATTTTGTATTTTCTTTATTTCTTAATTCTAATAATCTTTAATAAACCTCTAAAAATATACTTTTAGTAGAGAAACTAATTTAATTTTAAATTTAACACCTTTCCCTAACAGTTATGTAACCCTGTGGGAAAATGTATGCTACATGTGTAAAAGGGAATGTGTTAATTGCTATTTGTTTGATGTAATGTCTTTAACTCAGAACAATGTGCATTGAATCATTGGGAAAGAGTTATCACATTGGTGTGGGCTTGAAAGGTTTAATGTTGAGTGGATCCTGATTCCTGGAATGCTTCTAAGACAATATTTTGGAAACCCACATGTTAGGGAATATGCATATGATATATTATAAAAATGTTTTCTAGTTCACTAAAATTGAAGTTTTCATAATTCGTTTGAGAGTCACAATCTTTCCTGAGGCAAATTGAGATCTAATTTCAGTAAGGAAAGTATGAACTGAGGTCTCTCAGTCAAATTTCATTTGTTTGATATTACACATTCTATTGTGAATGCACTTGGCCAGGAACTAAATTCCAGAACAAGAAATGCAGAAACTTCTATAGAATAGCTAAAGTTTTGACTGATATATCATAGGCTTTATGATTTGAGGCAAGGGTAGAATATTTTGTTTGTGAAACTGTGAGTACAATAATAACCTTGGACTAACTCAGTTAAGCTTTTTCTTTCAAAAGTATTCCCATGATAGGACTAGAAAAGGTGGTTTGAAGGGTAAAAAATCCCCATCAAACTGCAGTTTTGTCCTTGGCATTTCATTGCTCAGCTGGGAGAAAACAGCTACCAGAGATTCTGAAACCTCCCTATCCCATATCTCTCTGTGTGTCAGCCATAGATCACTCATGACAAGTATTTAATTCTTTGTCTCACTAGGGACAATGTGCAACCTTATGGTGGGAGTGGGATATTTTGTTTCATTTTAAAGCTGCCAAGAATAGTTGTCTACTTGACTGTAATCTTTTTTCCCTCCATCTAGTATTCCAAACTTCTCCATCTGCATGGACTCTGAAAATGCATCTCTTTCTAATGTAGAATTGATGATAAACCTTGCCATGAATTCATGGCATAGCTCTTTCCCTCATAATGATGTTCAAACCTTGTTTTCCAAGGTAGTTTTGTATCGTGCCTCAGCCTTCCTGTTTGTCATCCTGATACATTTTTTGAATATACTTTCTTAGATTATGATGCTTACAGATCCAGGGCAAATGTGGGTTGTAATTATTGGGTTTCTGCTGAGAAAGAAATAGATTTTTAGATTAATACTCTAACTCAATATATTTTCTACATAATGTGGTGAAATGCTCAAATGACATGGTTTGGAACTGCTAATGTGTATCATAATTAAAAGCAGCACTTCAGGTTACAAAACTAAAGAACAAAGGATGTGCTTATAAGAAGGGTAAATTCCCCAACTAATAGGAGTTGATGCACGCTCCAGGAAAGAGGATATAATAGGAATCTCTACTCTTTGTTAGCCAGATAATGAAACCTGAAGTCAGCTAATTCCATTGGCAGGGAGCTCCCAACTTTGAAGGGTTGGATAAAGGACAATACTGCTGACTCTTGAGGAGGCTACACTTAGGAGAAAGCCATCCAGATTGGACTGATTGCATATAAGGGGATAGTGGGGATGGTTCAGTTTGGTTTTTAGTTACATATACAGACAAAATCCTAAACTGCAACAGTGCTTTTCTTTTCGGATTGGTGGCTTATTTGTTTCTGATTTTTTTCCCCCTTAAACTTTCTATGTATCCTGAGCACTCAGAATGGTGCCTAACACAAAAGGTAATTAATAAATGTTAATTGACTTGAATTAATAGCAATAAAATTATGTCTGAGCATATACTTGTCCTCTGTCTCAACTCTGAAGATAGAGGCAATAAAAAACATTTGGTGAAGAAAGGAAACTGGGCCTATGGACATAGGAGATGGGTCAGAGAGAAAGCTTGGCAAAGACAAACTTCCATCAATCATCTGGTGTGCCCAGACACTAGTATGAAGGTTTTCATCACCAACTTCTTCCCATCAGTCAGTGATACAAAGAGGTCATTGACTTTGAAAGGTGTCAAAAGTCCCCTGATTCAGAAATTAACATTATACATTCTCTATGTCATTCTTTATCACACATCCATTGTTCTTCCCTCAAAAAAAAAAATCTGTCTGCAGATTACATACGTGATGCAAAATTTTTCCCTGCTTATGCTTTTATCTCTCTGATAATGGAAGATGATAATTATGTAGCCTAACCCAAACTCAAATTTGCACAAATTATTTACTTCCCAAGTAGAAATTAAATTTTAATCATCACTTGTGTGACTTTCTGGAACAGAAATAACCCAATCATGATATCTTGTGACACTTAATCACATTTTGTTTAATTTCAATGAGTAAAAGTCCTAGCTTGAAAATAGAAGACATAGAAAAATTTAGAAATATACCAGTGATCAATTTGTTATTATTAAAATGTCTGTCTTTTAAAGTTTTATTCAACGCATTTATTATTAACATGCATTTTTTTCCCCTTTAGGATCAAGTCTGATTCTGCCTCACTGCTGAGGAAATCAATAATTAAATTTCCTTGTGACATGACTGTCCTACTCATAGTCAGAAAATGGTTTAAATAAATACATGGAAGCACTCATAGCAAATAAAGAATGATCTATAAAAATTATCAACAGTTTTCTAAAAGCAGCTTGGAAAAGAAAGACTTGGGATTATTATTATGTAGTAAAAAATATTAAGAGGATTTTTTAAAAAAATAAGTTTTATATGAGAAGGAGAAAAAAGAATCACTAGAACAGTATCAACAATTAACAACAATAGCAATACTAAATGCAATCATGATAAAAAGGAATTCAAGGAAGCTAGTTGGCTAAATGGATAGAGAGCCAGCCTGAAGATGGGAGATCCTGGGTTCAAATCTTGCCTCAGATCCTTCCTAGATGTGTGGCTCTGGGCAAGTCACTTAATCCCCATTGTCTAGTCTTTACCACTCTTCTGCCTTAGAACCAATATATAATATTGATTATAAGTTGGAAGCTAAGGATTTAAAAAAATAGAATTTAAGTGAACTCTGAGCAACAGAAAAACAGTGATATCTTAATCATTCTAGACCTATAAGTCTAAATTTTTATTTTAATTTTGCAAATTTCAGTCATTTGTCAACCAAGAAAAAAAGGCACAGACCAAAATGAAAACAAAGCAAGAAAATAATAATAATAATAATAATAATAATAATAAAGCAACCTTTATAATCCCATTCCTTATACCAGAGGAGGGTTTGGATTTAGAAATCCATTCTTATACAACAAAATCCATATTTTAAATTCTCTAATACTACTAATCTTTTGTTTCCTAGCAAATTATTTTCTTTCTAAGGTCATATATTTTGGGAAAAGAAATATATAAGATAAAAGACACCTTTACCTTTGATAGTCACATCTAATGTGTTTTAATATTTCCTTTTAATTTCTCTGTGTATTGTTGAGGTTCTACTTTCTAATGTTTATATATATTAAACTCTTACTTCTCTACTACATTCTAAAGTACCTGAGGGTAGAGACTTTCTAATTCTTCAATGCACTTTCTTGAGTACCTTCAACAATACTTGCACTCAGTAGACATTTGACAAATATTCCTTGAATTGCTAAATTGTTGAATTCTACATTGCCTTAGGTTATGTTTTACCTTACACTGACTATTGCCTTTGGGCATGCGGAGATTTTCAGTAAACAACTTAAAATAAGCTAGTTAGATAAATGCAAAGATTTCAGAAGCAGATATTTTAAATTTTGCTTTCTGTATAAAGCATACAAGAAATTGCTTATAAAGGACAATTTCTCCATTTTTCAACATTGCCTACTGTCCTGATAATAGCATGTTATTAAATATATGTTGAGGAAAATTATGCCATTTTTGATAATATTCTCAAATAGAACATATCCCTATGAGAAATACTTTATTTATGCTGTGGATACTGGTAAGAGAAGCATTCAAGAGATATGTTACTCAAAGTGAAGCTCTCCATAGGTAATGGGGTACTATAGCACTTGGGTTAAATAGCATAGATGAACTTATTTCCTTTTGCTGGGGAACCTTGTAAAATGGCTTGTTCTTAATGTACTATAAATTGTCTAAGCTAAGAAAAGGCTGATAAAATCATAAATGACTTTTCCATCATTGCTGAAACTCTAATTTTCTTGCTTATTGCTTGAGTTGATAAAACAAATAAAAGAAGGAATCTAGGAGAGAAATTTCTTTAATATGCAAAATGAATTTCAATGTACTCTCCTGCTGGTATTTTTATGGAAAATCTGACTAGATGGTGCACATGGAATGTAGAAATCTGCATTTAGATAGAAATATTATAAAAATGCATGATATGGTACAAAGTCAGTCTTTTAATGGAGATAGCAAAGTGTTGCATTATACGGTTGAGTGAGAAGACAGCATGCATATAGGTTTTCTTGTCTTGGGCAACCAAGTGCCCCGCTTTACCCAAGAGACTCCTCTTGTATTCTGAATCTTTGCCAAGTATATTTGAAAAAAATAAATATAGCAAAATAATGGATCTTCCCTTTTCCATCTCAAAATACTCAAATTTGAATCATTGACTTGTGCTACTCACAATGAAAGTATAAATGAGCATATTTCCAAAAAATTCCTTTAGGAAATTGTAAGCAGACTTTCCGGGACCATGCCTTCTATATCCAGGTCAACTTGACTCTGGAGGTATTTTATTGTCTAATGATGAGATTAGAGCCAAACAAGGTCCTGATCACTAGTATCTCTGACCACAGTTAATTTGTGATGTGCCCTAGGGGAAGTCTCCACTCTCAGTGGTTAAAGTTTCCTATCAGTAAAATTAAGGTAAGGTAGTCTCTCAGCAGTTTAACTCTCAGGAAGATTGAAGAGATTAATGAGCACATATTGTATAGTAGTTGGACAGCCTCAACTAGGTATCCTTTAATGTGGTAAGGATGGGTCAATGTTATCATTATGCAAATTATGAAAATAATTATAATTACATTATCAAAGGATGGGCTCATGTTTGTTTCAAAGACAAGAATTATTAAGATTAAGAGAAGGGATTTAAACCAATCCAAAACAGAGAAAATAACACGTATCAGACCTGTTTGTGTCAGGAAAATCCTTTTCCTTACAATATATTTTAAAATTCTTTTTATTGCCAGTAGAGGTGATATGAGAAAACCTATTACCCCTATTTTGAGATCTGCCATAGAGGCATAGAAAAAAGCTGGATTTGGACACTGAAGACCTCAATTCAAATCAAATTCTGCCACTAGGTGACCTCGAATAAATTAACTCACCTCTTTGGGTCTCAGTTTTCTCATTGGAAAAATGAGTTTGGATGAGATAACTTCTGAGTTTCTGTATATCTATATTATTTCATTTATTATGCAACTGAAATTCACAACAAAAAAGATACAGAGACTCACAGAGAAAGCTAGGGCACTGGTTAAAAAATACAGCCAGTGCTTTGTGGCAAAATGATTCAGGGCTTTCAGAAACATAGATGAGATGCTTAATTCATAGGCAGAGATGAGCTTTCTAGTTGTCCTCCATCCATGCCTTTCATGCTCACTCATTTGGTTTTAAATTTTATAGTTGTTGGACCATTCTTGTGGTTGAAATAAAATCTGAATCCATTTTAGTCAGTTACGTGTTTGGCGCCTCACTCTATTACATTACAAGCCAAAGAGGAAATCGAAAAGGGTTGGAGAAAATACAACTTCAAGGGAAATAAAACTTAAGTAAGTCCCTTTGTTTTAAACAGATGCAGCTGAATATGTTAATGTGATCACAGATCTACAATACCTGAAAAACCAAAAAGTCAGATGAAAATATTCATATTTTAGGAATGGGGTAAAATTTGCTTAGTGGATTATTAGGAGAAAGGAATAAATGCCATTAATGAAACGTGGGAAAAATATTATTGCTCCTCAAATCCAACAGAAAGCTCCCTACTTATTTATTTCTGCAATGCTACCCTTTAAAAATAACAACAACTAAGATGAGTGGTTCAGAAAATCAGTTATTTTGATAAGATTTTGTCCAATAATGTGAAAACCTGAGATTTATCTCAGCTATTATTTCAGCATTCAAATGCTATAACATTGTTTTTCAAAGGGAGTTCAACTTAATCAATTTTTCCATACCCAGTTTTGATATAACCTAATTAACCCCTTAAATGCCTTACATATTCCAAATATGCCTTCTTCCAAAGCATCGAAAGATAGGCTCTGAGACACATTCAGTGTGTTCTAGTGCTGTCATGTCATTGAAAATAATGGTGCTACTCAATGTGACATGGCCCTAGGCCTGCCACAGGGCCCTGAATCTCCAGGGGTTAATGGATCATTGTACTCTAGTTGAGTAATCAAATATAATACTATACTATTGAATTCACCAGAAAGACACATCTCTGTACTCTACAGTAATAGCCATTATTCCAATCTACTTTCAACCTTGATAATTCTTTTAAAGGCACTATTTGCCTTCATTTTGGTGAATGTTGTGAGTCAAAAAACAGATATCTTCATGATGCTCATATACTCATAAAAACACTTTTTTTTCCTTCATCAAAATGTTGCCATAATCCATATGGTGTTGGTCTATATTTTGAAACATTGCAGAACTCTATAAATGTAAAACTAAAAAAAATGTTGATTCCAAAACTATTGTAAAATTATCTTTAAAGAACTTTGCTGTTATATTATTGATCAACTTAATAATGCCAAAAAATGTTTTAAAAACTTAGTTGTTCTATAGCTGCCTGAGAAAAATAAATATTTAAAAAAACACATGGGGCTTATGAATTAAATGAAAAAATTAAATAATAAACCACTCTGAGGAATCTTTGATTTTGTGCATTTTCCTTGACATGCTACACTGCATGAAGTATGGCATGACCCATGCATCTATACTGAGAGAAGGAAGGAATAAAAATGACAGATGGACCCAGTTTAATAATATAGGCATTTATAACTGAACAGCCTGGCTCCATATTTAAACTACTCAAGCTTCACTCTCAGAGTTGATTATATCATCCAGACGCCTCAGCTAAAATTGCTGATGGTGTTAATGCCAAATAATATCCCAGTCTATTATGAGAATTTTGCTAACTCGAATTGTCATCGAAGTCATAGACCAAGGGGAATAGAATCACCATGCATTCATTCATATCACATATCACATTGGTAAAATGACAACCTTTGAAGCATATTAGAAACAATTGCTTGGCTTTAAATGCAAGTAAATATTAGTTTAAAAGGACTACTGTGTCTGGGGTCCAAGTACATTTGTAGAAGCGGTGTAGCATACGGAGAGAGGACTTGACGTGGATAGAGGAAGACTGAATCTCACTCTTCCAATAAGTCCCACTAGCTGTGTTACCATGGGAAAGACATTTTCTATCTCAGTGCTTCAGGTAACTATTTAATACAATAAGTTATATATGAGTCATTGATCTGAATCAGTGAAGAAAGTTTCCACAATGGGAGTTCCACAGGCTGATCAAATCATAGGTTTGGACCAAAAATGTAACTGGGACTAGCAATGATTTAATTTCCTTTTCATCAACCATAGGAACTATTGTTGTCTTTTAAAATCTGACATGTAACCTTTTCATTTGAGGTGTCCAAGTTCATCAGTGATAGATAAAACCTTTTGATAGGAATTCATGCCATAAGATGATCCTTTAGACTTTTCTTTGACTTATTTCATTAACTTTCCTGTTAATGCAGAAATTCAGTAATAATTGAGCTTGGAAAAGTTAACACCCTTTGATGGATTAATGATTGATAATTCTTCAAGTTAATATTGGCAAGCTGGAACTGGAGACATGCATTATTGCTATTCACTGCCTGCTATCTGTCATATCGAACATAAGCAAACTTGCTTTCCTTCCCTCTGTTTAATGGGCTGTAAGGTATTGACCTGGGCCTACAGCCTGCTCATTTCTGTGATTGATGCCTTTCCTCTAAATAACAAAAACCCTTTTTGCATTCACCATTGCAGTTTTGAATACATTAAAAGGAAACCTGACGTTTCATTAATCCTTCAGATGAAACCTTAGATTGTATGAATATGCCCGAAAAGAGAAAATTGACAAGGAGAATAAAAATTGTTTACAAGACACTCAGGAAGGGTCCTTTCAAACAGTTCCTTCAGTAACCCATGCCCATTATCAATAACAAAAGCTTAGGAGTCACTCATTTACTGCAGTATACACAAAAGTAAACATACAGCCTAGGAAGGAATTCATTGCAATTCATAAATACTTCATAGAGATATTCAGCCCAGCATAATCAAAATGCTCATTCTGTATCCATAGTGTGAGATGGAAAGAACCCAAATTTTACATTTTCTCTAATCTATGCCAGGGCTTTATATTTTACTAAATGATGGATATAGCAAATTTTACCAAACCCACATTTTACATACAAATACTATGTTCATGAATATGCCCATATTTATTGGTGCATGGATGCACATGTTTATTAATAGAGCCCTTATCTGTATGTATGTGTATACAAAGGCAATTAAACAGAGATAGTAGTAGTGATTTCAGTGATATGAGGAAATAGAGGAAGAAACTTCCTCTACCAATACAGGTCAGCCTTTTTCTACAAACTTTCATCTGAGAACACTGATAAGTTAATGATTGCCTGGGTGGTAAGCTCATGTAGCCAGTATGTACTAGTGAGAACTTGAACCCAGTTTATATTATATTCATAACCTGGGGAAAGTTAGAAAGAAAAATATTCAAGAAGAAGGTGGAGCAAATAAATTAATATAGGACTTAGAGCTGGAAGGGACCTGTATAGTTGAAAATTCTTTAACCCCTAAAACTACGTTACCCAAAATTCCTTTCTGTATTACCCAGAATGCTTTGCCCTATGTGCATGTTCGCTTGGTCACCTTATTGTTTATAAGTTTGTTGTAACTCCTCCCTCTTTCTCTTTCCTAAGTGGAAAGCTGTTGAGCTCTCTTGGTTTCTCTAGCCTTTTACTTTCCCTTTGCTTTAAGTTAAATGTTGTTAAATATTATTAAACATAATACTTGGAATATTGAATATTAATTTTTAAAATTTTCAGACCTTAGAGATCATCTGCTCTTATCCACTCCTACCCTCCCCACATTTTTCTAATGAAGAAACTGAGGGCTAAAGAAGCTAAGTGACTTCTCCAGTATGACCTAGATAAAGCAGCAGAGATGGTCTTCCAGGTCAAGACCTCCAACTACAAATGCAGGATTCCATTAACATACATGACATTGCCTATGATGTCTCCAGGAAAGAATGTATTTCTTCAAAGGGATGATTTCTACTATAAGGTAGGGAGGGAGCTAACTTTTAAAATCATATTCAAGGTATGTGTGTATGTGTTTGTGTGTGTCAGGGGTAAGGAATTACACTATGCCAATGTCTAACTAGAGAAACTGAGTAAGGAAAAATTTAATAAGCACTTTATTTGTGATCAAAGGACTCATGAGCTGAGACCATACATGTATTGTATAGAGGAGGCCTATCACATTTGATTTACACAGTTTGTAAAGTGAAAACCAAAAAGGTTTGGGTAAGGCATTGTAGGGTGATAATGACCCTTCATGTGCAGTACCGATATTAGGAAAGTACAAGCATGGAGTAACATAACATTTTTCTTAGAAAAGCACACAGGTAGGTTGAACTAATACTTTTCATAAACTTACATATGCTGGGAATTTAATGCTCTGCTACTGCTGCACAAAGAAAAAGGCAGTAGATATATGGAGTAAATAGGACAAGAGAGTGGGACATGATGGGTGAAATATTTTTAGGTCCATTTTTGCAATACTTTGAGAATAAATGTTTCCTTATAAAAATGTTAAGTGGTCAAATCATACTGGAGTGCTAGTAAATGACTCCTAAATTTTGGGGAACAAGCTCAGTACTCCAGAAAATTGTGAAGGTCAGAGACTGCTCTCTGAATTCCTTCAGGATATTGGAAGAAGGGGTAGGGTATGGAGGTGACCGTGCTGGTTTTCAGAGAGTAAAGCAAGAGTAAAATCATATTACATTCTCATAGCACATGTTTCCATACATGTTTCTAGAATAAGGTGGCTTGAAGTATTAAAGTAATGGAATTTAGTAGGAATATATTATTTTATGATAATTTGGGCACAATGCTATATTTACTTGGAATTCTTCATTCACACAGAATTATTGTAAGTTTTGATATCTGTCAAAAATGAGTTAAATGGTTTAATAGGACTGCAATTTAAAAGTAAGCACATGGTAAGCTAGTCAGTATAATAACATATGCAACCATTCTACCATCTCCTCACACAACATCAAAGGGTATAATCAACCACCTGTTATTTCTTAGTCATCTTCAATAATTGAACAGTACTTGTCCCTCTGAGAATTGGGGCACTGACCACTCAAAGGATCCTGTAATATATTAGTATGCCAGACCCTCAGAGGTTATCAGAATTAGCAGGATAAATTGTTCCACCAAGAAGAGCTATATATTACCACCTTTAGAACAGAGAAGGATCTATTATTATATAATCTTTTTCATTGGTACAATAGATGGAAAGACACAGATTCAAGTTCCATTTCTGACATTTTGACTCTGTTTCCCTAAGCAATACATTTAACCCATTAGTGTTGTAGTCACCTGTCTGAGATTTTAAGTTGCAGACAGCATGTTGACTTGCATTTAACGAAGAGCTCCATTGAAGAGGTCCTTACTTCAATGAAATTATAGATCAAGTTCCTAGGCCATTTGGGCACAACCAATAACTGGGGTTAACTTAAGTATATCTTCAAAATACTTTATATCAGAAACATGAAAAATACTTTTACAACCTTTATTTTGTAGAAGCATATTTCATATTTAGAAATTGGATGAAGTTGGTATGTATCTATGTGTTTATTATAAAAAAGTCTGTCAATAATAGCAATTTGCTTTAGCTCATGGCCATTTTTGTGTATGTAAATAAACACAGAAATGGGAATTAGACAAAGAGAGAGAGATGGAGAAGCAATATATTCATGAATTTTTATTTTTGTTGGTGATCTCATTGGTGACTAGAAACTCATTTCAAATGTAGTTAACCAACTCCATCTAATTTCTAATCAAAGAGAATTTCCTGGGACCACTGAGACATTGCATCTTATTCAATAATTATACTGCTGTATTTCTCATAAGCAGAAATTGGTCTCAGGTCTTCTTGACCCCAGTGTTAGACTTCCATCCACTATAATAAACTATTTCTTTTATAGCCATATGCATAAAACATATTGAATATATATGCATATATATTTACACACATATATATATATACCTAGATATATGTATGTATATTTTAAAACTAAAATAAAGCAGCTATTTTAAGCATACTTGAATTACATTTTAGGACAATATTTATTGATTTTTAACAATGGACTGAAAATGTGGCCCAACAGAAGTCCTTATAGAACTGGACCAAAAGAGATTAACCATACATATCTCACTACCCCAGTTCTTCATAAGTCTAACTGGCTCTCCATAAAAAATACCTATTTGTTTTCTGATGTAATTCACTCCAATATAATGCCCTTAATTGATAATAAATTAAGTGAAATGAAGCTATTTAAATATCTCATTTACTCTTAATTTTAAAATTAATTTATTTTATCCTTTGACCCATCACTAAGGGTAGCTTCTTATCTCACTGACCTTTTTGATTATAATTCCCTTGGTTAGTACCCTTTAATGCCATCATTTCTTTTTCTCTGAGAAATGATCAATGATTTTCACATTAAAAGTTATTACTCTTGAATTCTCAGGAATAAAACAAATTGAATTTTATTTACAAAATATATTCATGCCATACTCATTTTCTCAAGGTGCCTTGGCATGTTGAGAGTTGTGCCAAAAGACTCTTAATTCCACATATCAAATAGAGAAAACAGTTGAACTCTATAGAATTTAGGTACAGCAGACCACTTGGTACACAAGTTTGAGATATAGGTCCCCATGATTCAGTCACTTAATTTTAGTAACATGAGAATTCCAACACGTGAATTCAAGAAAGAAATTACAGTGACCCTCAATCGACAAATATTTATCTGGCATGCAAGCACCAATTCATTTCACTTTAGGAGATACAAATCAACTGTGAAAACACTGACTCACCTAACAGAAAAATATATCCATCCATCTCCCCCTCAGCATATCCCAGTTTTCATTTTATATAATGTAATTTTAATTTTTTAAAGGAAGACCTGTGCTGAATTCTACCTCTGAGACATATTATCTGTATGATCTTGAGAAAGTCACTTAATATTTTCAGACTCGGTTTCTTTGTCTCTGGAACAGGAAAATGGACTATACAACCTCTGTGGTGTTTTTAAATAGAAGTTAATGTCCTGTGATTGTATGTGACTGAATTATAGGTCCCTATGTTTGGTGTGGATGGAAGAAAGGTAGGGATGAAAAAGAGCATAATCTGATTCTTTTCTCTTTTCCTGATGAAAAAACCTAAAGTGATCATGAGAAAACAATGGTGTTTTCCTTTCTGATCCTCTTTTCCTTCTTTTCCTCTCCTTTTCTATCCCCTTCTTCTCTCTCTCCCCTAAGACAAGGGCAGCTTGGGTGGAATTTACTTCTAGTCCTGACTTTCTTGGTATTTAAGAAGAAAAAAGAATACCAAATTCACATCCCACCAATAGTCCATTTCTCAATGGCATCTCCCTGTATATGTCTAAAATATATCTGATTTGCAATGCTAAGAAATCCTGCTCTAGCTTAAATTCAGGTCCCAGCTAACCTCCAAAATAATAAAATTTAATTTAATTAAAAAAAAAACATGTCTGGGATCTCTCATTTTGTTTCTCCTTTGTTTGTACTAATGCATTCAATTAGTCTAAAGGCTGTGCATCTCTAACATGGTCAATATCTACTACATGCCTTTTCCGTTTCATTGGTATTTGCCTTTTAGTTTCGTTTGCTTCCCACATAGAACTTTTAAGCTACAAACATTCCCTATTTAGACCTTAATGCACTTTCCATGTACTGCTGGCAACTGACACAATACTCCTACTTTTTGAAAGGCTAGAAGAAATATTGACAGTCTCTCTGAAAAATTCAGAATATAAATTGTTTTAATCCAAATTTAGGTATTGTAAAGAATCTAATCTTAAAATAAATAAAAATGATCCCGCACTTTGCTGTTCACATGTATAAATCTTTGTTCACTAAAACATATGAAGTCTATATCTTTCAAAAATTGCCTGACCTTCACCTTCTGCCCATTATTTGTTTGTTGGATAAGTGCTCACTCATCATTTCAAGGGAAAAAAAATTGCCTGGAATAAGAAATTTTATTAGATGCTTGTGTAGCCCAGAGAGTTTGGACAGAACTAAATGAGTAGAAGTTAAGCAACAGTAAAATCTCTTGCTGTATCTAACATATGTTAAGGTACACAATTACATTTTAGTCTCCTTTCAGTACCCTTCATTTGAGTACCTGAAAACATGTTTTATGTTAATTTAGCCTCTTAGCATGACTTTGACATAGGTAAACACAAATGTCTGTGTTAAATGCTAGCAGAATTCTTTTTTAATTTTGAATTTTATTTCCATTATCCTATAAAACACACTTTCATATTAGTCATTGTTGAAAGAGTACACTCATACATAATCAAACCCCTCTCTATAAAACCATAAATACACTAATGTGAAAGATAACTTCAATAGTTCTGGATATAGATAGTATTCCCCATCTTAGTCTTTCAGGATTGTGCTATATCATTTCATTGGCTATCAGAATTCTTAAAGTCCTTAATCACATTTACTTACTTAATATATTTAGGCACATTTTCCATTGTAGATATGGCTGATATTTGTATCTCTTTTCCATGTTAGTGTGTGAATGTGTGTGTGTGTATGTGTGTGTGTGTGATGATCTGCTTGCTAGAAGTTGATCTCCCTGTCCCACACACTCATCAAAGTGCACTCAGTTTCCTGTTTGTGATGGACCTGCAGTATGAAGGGATTATAGAATTGCAGTCAGGGTCTTTGTGAACTCTTTTCACAAATAGAAAGCTTGGTTTAGTAGGCTATTGAATGTAGCATATTCTAGTTACTAGGAAATTCTCCTAGTAGCTGACTGACTAGCAAGCAGTCAGTGAAATAATTAACAGAACTCCATTTGTACCATATGGGTATTGTGACAAGGAAATAGACCATAATTTAGACAAGGGGTAGGGGTGGTGACTCCTGCTTGCTTAAGATTTAATAAAGTCTTTTAGAAAACAAGTAAGAACATCCCAAGCTCACTCAAATTATCTCCAAACAACCACAGACTGAATTTTGGAGGATAGAACCAACAGAAAACAGAATAAAACAGGGTTTCAGTCAAAGAAAACATAGAAAGAGAACTGGAAGGACTTATCTTGGGGTAACAGGTGAGAGCAAAGAAATCAGCAGTATGAAGAATAGCCTGTGCAAGCACACATTGAGAATCAGACAGGTGCAAGTACACATGGGGGAACCCTCAGTAGAAGGAACAATGGTGTTTGCTATACCAAGGAGAGCTGGCAGCAGAGGAAAGGAATGCACCTAAACCCACTGCTTATGGGAGACATGAGCATAATAGCAACACTAGTCCCTCCACCTCAGAAGTGGAGATGAGTTTCAACATATATGTAAGATCACAAGGAAACCTCTCCAATACAAGTAAAAGACAAAGAGAAGGCCTGAACCTTGAAAGCTATTTCAGCAAAAGGGAAAACTAAAATGCAGGCTCAGAAGAGGACTATAATACCAAAACAGAAATTTTGTGAACCCTCAAAGACAGATGTAAAAAAGATGTCAGGCATAAAATGAATTCCTGTTAGAACTCCAAAAGAGGATCAAAAATAAATAAATAAATAAATAAGAGACAGGAGAAAATTTAAAAAGAAATTGATTTTTTTAAAAGAAGTCAACAGTTTAGAATAAAAGTTCACTGAAATTAATGGATGCCTAAAAAAGAAAATACAAACCTTCAAACAGAAAATAATTCCCTTAAAAAGGAAGTATAAAACTTCAAAGAAGAATATGTCTCCTCAAAAATTAGAATTTAAAAATGGAAACTAATGACTCCATAAGAGAGCAGAAAACAATACATTCAAAAGAATGGGGGGGGGGGAGGAAATCTAAAACATCTCACTGGAAAAACAACTGAACTGGAAAGCTACCCTAAGAATCATTGGACTAACTGAAAGCCATGATACAAAAAGAGCATAGGTAGCATTTTACAAGAAATCATCAGGGACAACTTCAGTGATTGTCTCAAACAAGTATGGAAAATAAAAATTGAAAGAATCTACCTATCGACCACCTGAAAAAGTATTCTAGTATTCCTAGGTCAACAACACAAAAAAAAATACTGCTAGTAGGGAAAAAATAATCAAATATTGTGGAGTCAGTCAGGATTACACAGGCATTGGATTTGTCTATATTAAAGTACTAAAAAGCAAGGATATAATATCCCACAAGGCAAAGGATCTAGTATTACAATCAATAATCATCTAAGCAGCAAAATTAGGCATAATACCCCACAGTTAAACATGAAAATAAAGAAAATAATTCAATGAACTCAAAACAGGTCCTGGAAAGTGGACTGGTCCCCAGTGCCAGCAGTGATATTGGTAAAATGCATTTTATATTCCCCCCAACCCCCCAAAAATCTGTGCTAGGAATTGGGATAAACACAAATGTGTTTGGATTTCTGAGCTTTAAATTAGAACATGTACAGAGCTTTTACAGCTAGAAAAAAAGACCAAATACCTAGAAGAGTCTAGAAGGTCACAACTTGATATTTTACACTAATTAATTCTGTGGGCTGCCCAAATCTCTTCTACTGGCAATTAAGTATTCTCTCTATACTCCACATCTTAATAATCCTTTATATTGTTCACCATTCTTTATACTTTCCTAAAGTGTTAGAGAGAAATATAGCTATTTCATTTGTTGAGGTCAACTTTTGCACTTGATTATCTTCTATCTCAATGTAGATGCATAGTTTAGAGAACATTTGACATGTGAAGGACAGGTAGGTGATTCAGTGGGCAGAACCCTGGGACTCAAGTCAGGAAGACCTAAATTCAAATCTAATTTCAAAAACTAGCTACAATATGATGAGCAAATCACTTAATATCAGTTTCCCTCAGTTTCTTTAACTATAAAATAAGGATAATAATAGCTCCACCACAAAAGGTTGTTGTGAGGATCAGGTAGGGTAATATTTGTCAAAAAATGACTGAGACAGGGTAGGTACTATACTTATTTCCTCCCTTCTCTTCACCCAGGATTCTGAGCTCTTAACTATTAATATTTACCAACAGGAATATCCAGGTCTTTCCATTCTTAAAAAAGAAAAAGAAAAAGAAACCACAACAAACCCCTTTAGTTGATTTTTCCATTTCCTAAACTGTCATTTAAAATTTTATCACCTTTTCATTGCCACTCAGAGCTGACTATGATCCTTGACTCTAATTTCTTAATATTCATTCATTTCACAACTATATATAGTCTTTATGATTGATATTTAACATGAGATTTAAGTTATTCTACTGAAAATATTTATTGGGACTGTCACAATCTCTTCCTGGCTAAAGGCAAGGAGTTATTCTCAATTTTCATTGAACTTGACTTTTTTTAAGGTTTTCATACTACTGACCACTCTCATTTTGATCCTATTCCTTCAGCCTTTGGCTTCTAAGATATTATTCTCTATAACTTTTCTTCTTTGTTTTACTACTTTTTGGTATCCATTTAATTATCACCCTCCTCCTACCCATTAAGCATAGGGTGACATCAACGTTCTTCCTAGACATCTTCAACAACACTTCGTACACTCTCAAAAGTTTTCATCTACTATTGATGCAATTATCATATCTAAATACATTATGTACTTACATTATATACATATATATATACTATATAGGAATCTATTCATATACATATATATATGCATACACACATATAATCTTAATATTTCAGCTGACCTTCAATCCACATCACAAAATGTCTGCTCAACATGTCTATATCTTCATGGTCACAGCCACCTAAGTTCAAAGTTTAGTGTTACCAAAACAAAATTAATTAGCCTTTCCCCAAAGCAATCCCTCTTTAAAAACCTCCATATTGATCTAGAAAGTACGATTTCCCTCTAGTCTCCCAGGTTCACCTCTTGGAAATCAACTTCAATACTTTTCTCTGGATTCTTGGGGAAAGCATATTGACTTAGAAAACCACAAATTAGAAATTCCTTTTTTTTTTGTATTTTTATTTACTGGCAATATTTAGCATGTCTGCCAGTTTAATACAGCTCTCTTGCCTCCAGTTTGACACATCTGCTACTACAGCTTTATCCCTCCTCTATGTAATCAGTTGTCAAATTTTGTATTTCTATCTCCATAATACCACACTCATCAATCTCCTTTTTTCTTTTCACATTGCAACCATACTAGATCAGCTCTTCATTAACTTTCACCTGGATTATTAGAATTCCTTTTAATTGGTCTCCCACCTTTCAGTTTCTTGTCTACACAACTGCAAAATTAATCTTCCTGAATATACATCTTGACCCCTGCTCAAGGAACTTTGAGTATTCTCTATTTGCTTTATGGATAAAATAGAGACTCTTTGGCTTGGTCTTTAAAGCTCATAGCTCTTCGTGAGCTTTGGCAAACATCCTGAATATCATAATTCAAGAAACAATACAAGAAAACTGTGCAGAACTACTAAATAAAGAGAAGGAAGTTCCCATTAAAAAATTCATAATGCCAGGCCTGAGTTCAACCTTAGCCTCAAGTGACCTTGGGAAAGTAATTTAATCCTATTTGCCTCAATTTTTTTATCTATAAAAGGAATTGGGAGAGAAAAGGCAAACTACTCCAGTATCTTTGTCAAGAAAACTCCAAACTGGGTCATGAAAAATTGAATACAACTGAAAATGACCAAAAAAGAACAACAATTTTTTCCCCAACACTCTACCAGAAAGAATGAAATAAATGTAGTACTATGGTCAAAATTAGGGTAAGATAAAAACCTGACAGAAAATTATAGGCCTATATCATTAATGAATATTGAGTCAAAATTTTAAACAAAATCATGGCAAACAGATTACAGTAACATCCAAGAAATCATTCTCTCTGCCCTAGTGGAATCTCTAGCCAGGAATTCAAGAGTAGTACAACATAAGAAAAGCAATAAACACGATTGACCTTATTAAAAATTAAAATATCAAAAACCACATAATCATATCAGTAGAAGTGGGAAGAGCCTTAACAAGGTAAAGCCTTTGTTTATGCTAAAAAACTTTTCAAAATAAAGGCAAAGACCTTTAGAATATCATAAAAATCATCTAGCTAAAACAAAAATCAAGCATCATATGTAGTGGGGATACATTAGAAACTTTCCTAATAATTATGGGAATGAAAGGATGCCAGTTCTTTCTATTATTTCATATAATTCTAGAAATGCTAGCAACAGCAATAAAATAAGAATATAAAAATTAAATGCATAGATAAAGAGGAGTATACACTGGAGAAGTGAAATTATCCCTTGTCCTGAGAGAAATTGCAATGATCCATTAGTTTATTCCAATAGGATAAAGTGTTACTTCAAGATCATAAACTATATATACCCTGATTGGGAAATGGGGGTTAGGGGATGAAACTAATTTCATTTGTTCCAAAGAGGCAGTAACATGAAAAAAGAGTCTAAGTTATGAAGAAAAAATCTAAGTTTTATGTTTAAAATATTTCCTAATAATTAGAGATCTACGAAAGTAGAGCAAGCTGCCTCCAGTGAAGTAGAAGCTTCTCCTTCATTGGAACCTTTCAAACAGAGACTACACAATCATATGTTGAATATATTATTCTGGGTTTGGGTTGGAATAGATGGCAGTTGTAAGAATTGGTTTATTGCTAGACTTCAGTTGACATAAATGACTTTATGTTTGATCACACATTTATTTCCCTACCATGCACTAGTAAGTTCCTCTATGGCCCCAACGTGATTTAAGACAATTTTATTTAGGCAAGATCTGCAAGACTTGCCTAATCATAATCAATTTAGCAAACTTTCCTATTCATAATCTCACTGTGGTCAGTTAAGTCCAGGGAGCTTGCTGATTCCCTAAAATCCTTAAGAGTTCTCTTCCATTTTTATCAGATTAAATCTGTCCAGCTACAGCAACCATATATAAAAAAAGATAGACAGCTTTCTGGGCTCTGAACTGGGTCCACATCCCATCTTATTATCACCCCTGTGCTTGTGTGTGGGACTGGAGAGCTTGGGAACATCAGGTTGGCATGTCTGTGAGTGATAAACTGTCTAACTTTGAGTGATCTCCTAGTGCTTATATTTCATATAGACAACTCACCGATGATTTCTGTAAAATTCTGTAATTCTGGAGAATATCATGATAGCTGCATTTTGGTATTTCAAGGGCAGTCATATGGAAGAGATTTTGTTCTGCTCAACTTTCCCCCCAGTTATACAACTAGAATCAGGGAATAGAAATAATATGTTGAGAACTTTTCATTTAATATGAAAACAAAATTTCCTATAAGCAGATGAAATTAATAACATAGTGCTCTATCTAGGTAAGAGAAAATTTCCCAATCACTGGAAGTGTTTAAGTGGATGCTAAATAACCACATGTCCTGGATGTTGTAGACAGGATCCCTGATTTATGTAGGTGTTAGAATAAATAAGCTCAGAGGTCTCTTCCAACATCAAAATTCCATGACTCAAAGTGATAATCTCTCTGAACCTCAGCTTTCTCTCTCATCTGTAAAAGTAGGAGTAACATTTTTGCAACCTACCCCACAGGCTGGTTGTGAGGATAAAAAGAGATAAAGTATATGAAATTGCTTTGTAAAACCCAGCCATTATATCCTGTGACCTATCATTATGTCTGCTTTAGCTTGGATCCCCAAGAATGTATTCTTTATGCTTATCAAAAATGCAGGAGATGGGGGAGGGTAAGGAAAGCTATATGGATCCTTTAAAAATGTGTTCAATCTAAGCACATTTACCTCAAAGGAATATTGTAAGGATTAGTGAGCTCAAAATTGCAAGGGGCAATTCACCCAAGAGGGAAGGCTCTTTGTAAAGATAATGCATCACTGTTTGTTCATTCTTTGAAGGCTCTATCTAATTGTACTCCTTTCTCATCTATACAAGCAGAGTCTCCTTGTTTTGCCTTTCAACTACTCTTAAAAATCACAAGAGAAAATCTAAATAGGGGAAAGGTGGACAAAAGTGGGGGAGGTAAGAATAAGAGTAGATCATAGAGCACTACAATGCATCAGCTTTAAAAAAAATCATTAAATGTTTTCAACATTATCTCATGCTTCCAACTAACTGTACTGTACTTTTTTCTTCATTAAAAGTCTGTCATCTAAATGATCTGCTATTTATATTTTCTTGTTAAAGGAAATCATTGTTCCCTTAAATGTTCCTATCTATTATCTTTTGTTTTACATTCAGAGTGTTCTGTAATTTTGATAAATCTTCCCATCAGGGCTCCTCTAGTCCTTTAACTATTGAATAGTAAGAGTTAGGGCCTGACCAGCTGTGTACAATAGCTCTGCTCCACATTCTTAGGGTCTGGTCATTCATTCACTGACTCATTCAATAAGCACTAGTAAATGCTTACTGTGAGCAGAGTGCTTTATTAGATAGTGGAAAAAATACAAACTTCAGCTAAGATATGGTCTCTGATCTCATGGAGTTAATAGCTTCTAATCAGTAGTGGGCTAATAGCTGGACATGGACAAAACAAAATGGTGCATGAAGTGCTCTTGGGGAAGTGGGCAAAACAATATCCTATTTTAGACCTGAGGGAGAAAGGCATTGCTGACAGGGGCATCCAGGAGGGCATCGTAGAAAAGGCAGAAGTTGTCACTAAGAATTTGCCTAGTGAAGTAGGAAAGGGAGTGCAGAAAATGTTACTCAAAGGAATCCTACAAGCAAATGAGGTTCAAATGAGTGTACTACAAACTTCAAGGTGCTTTGCAAACATTAATAATCATTAGTCTGTTTTAGTCAAAGTGTAGAGAACATCAGGGTGAATAATATCAAATTAATTTAGAAAGGTAGGGAATCCTTAACTGTAAGCCTTATTCTTAAAGGGCCTTAAATATCAGGAAAAGGAGTTTAAATATTTTTCAATGTCATAGGGGAGCTCAAAAATTTTGGGGTAAATTTGGCCATAAATATGGCCATATCTGTACATAAACAATATAATCCTAGTGATGGTAGGACTGAAGGATGGTTTGGAAGATACAAAAGAGAGCAGTTCCACTACTCAAATTTTCCTACCAAAAAAAGTAGTAGAAAAAACAACAAAAACATTTACATAAATAATTTTTTGTAATTTTCTGTGTAATTTATACACTAGAATTCACCTAAGGAAAGCCCAATTCAAACAAGGTTTATTTTTTGCATGGTATTCCATGACAAGGAACATTTTTCTAAAGAGCGAGAATTATCTTAAAGATTATCTGCTTCAGGTGCTGAGTAAGATCATTTCTATTCTTTAGCAACTTTTTAATCAAGTCTGAGTAAGCTCATGGTCCATTACATTAGGCCATTAAAATCTATTTATGACTATCCAGAGGACTGTACAAAACAGGCACAATAGATTAACATTTGTTACTAATGAAGTATCATTTAACAGACAAGCTACCAATATGCTAATATGTCATTTACATTTTTTCATAATGTTTCTTTTTTATCATGAACTTGACAATGATTAGCAAATTTGAACATTTCCTTATACAAAAAAGAGGCTTATATATGAAATCATTATTATTTATTATGTACAGAGTATTATTAAATTGATTATAATGGTACCATCAGTCCTACTTGCTTTTCTCTACTTCTGAATTTCTTTGCATTCTCAGCTATGTATTTTCTTCTTTGTTTGGTGAAAAAATTGTTAATAATGTTTTTTTCTCATTTTGCTATTAATGTTCTCTCACTCATTTGTGTTTTTTTAAGTTTTCATTAATTTTTAATTTTTGTATATCTATAATTATCAATACATCCTCCCTATAAATCTTCCCCTCATAACCAACCAACCAAAATAAATATTACCCCCTTGCAACAAATAAACCTATTCAAGCAAAATAAATTTACTCATTAGTGAGGTCTGAAAATGTGCATCACAATGGTAGGAAGCACATTTCACCATTCTTCTGAATTTATTTCATTGATCAGAATTCTTTTTTAAATGATTAATTAATTTGTTGCATTAAAATAGCCCCTATAGAGAAAATATTATTTGACAAATATATTATGTATATATAAAACTATGTCTTACTTTTTCTATCTATCAATTCTTTCTCTGGAGATGGATATATAGAGGTCATTCTTTATACTCTGTATAATGTTCTCTTATCCTGTTCATTTCACTATTCATAATTTCAGGAAGGTCTTTTCATGTTTTTCCATGGTCATTATTTCTTATAATGCAATAGTATTCTATAACAATCATATGCCACAATCTATTCAGCTATCACCCATTGGATGAACATCCTTTCAATTTCCAGTTCTTTATCCTGGAAAAAAGGTGTTATTAAAAATGAGAATATATATAAGGTTTTTTTCCTACTTCTTTGATCACTCAGGAAATAAACTTAATAAAGTGGTACTGCTGGGTAAAAAGATATACACAGTTTTATAACTATTTGAACATAGTTTCAGATTGCTCTCCAAAATGATTAGATTAGTTCACAATTCCATCAACAGTGTATTAATTTCCCTATTTTCCACATTTCCTCCAACATTTGTCATTTTGCCCTTTTATCATTTTAGCCAATCTGCAAGTGTGAGATAATATATCAGAGTTGTTTTGATTTATATTTCTCTAATCAATAATGATTTAGAATATTTTTAATATAGTTGTATTCAGCTTTGATTTCTTCACCTGAAAACTATCCATAACTCTTGACCATTTGGGGAATGACTCATTCTTATATATTTGACAGAATTATCTATATATTTTAGATATGAAACTTCTGTCTGAGAAACTATTTTTAAATTACCCCCAAATGTATTGCTTTCCTTTTAATTGTGGTTACATTAATTTTATGTATACAAAACATTCAATTATTATATAAAATTAGTCAATTTACATTTTAAAATGCTTTCTAACTTTTGTTTAATCATAAGTTCTTCTCCTATACATAAATCTGATGAGTAATATGTTCCCTTCTCTATTTTGCTTATATCTCCTCTTATACCTAGGTCATGTATGCTTTTTGATCTTATCTTGACAAATGGTGTCTAGTCTCTGCCAGATTGCTTTCCAATTTTTCCAACAATTTTAAGCTAATAGTGATTTTTTATTTAAAAAACTTGTCTTTACTGTTGTCAAACTCAATGTTACTATAATCTTTTATAACTGTTTATTAAATATCAGTTATTTTCCACTGATCTACTTTTCTATTTATAATCAATACCAGAAAGTTTTAGACATTATTGCTCTATAATATAGTTTAAAAACTGATGCTGCTTAACTTCTTTCCTTTACATTCCTTTATTAATTTCTTTGATGTTCTCAGACTTTTGTTTTTTCAAATGAAATTTGTCTTTTTTTTCTTGGTTCAATAAAATACTTTTGGTAAATCATTTTTGATGAGATCACTTATACTTTGGTAATGTATAGAAATTTTTGTGGCATACAGTCTATAATTTTTGTCTGACCCCAAATTCTCTCTCAATGATATCCAATTTTTCTGACAAATGTTGCAACTTTTTCAGTTCTTATCCCAATAGTCTATATCCTAGAGTTTACAAAACTTTTTGTCATTATGTACCACTGCTTCTTTTGCTTACTTATCTATTCCATTGGGCATCTCTTTTCATTTTTAAACAGTGCCAAATAGTTTTGATGTTTCCTACTTTGTGGCCTAGTGTGAATTCTGATATAGCTGTCCCATTCCTTCTTGCTAGCTTTTTTCCCCCTTGATGCAGGTCATTCTCCCTTAGTTTTTCAACTGTAAAATAAGGATGATAATAATAGTATTTACCTCCCAGGCTTGTTGTGAAGATCTGATGAGATATATTTATTAAGTGTTTATCACAATGCTTGGTACAGAGTAGGTACTTCATAAATCTTTGTTTCCTTCTTCCATTAATTAAAATTATTCCTTCCATATTAAAAGAATGACCTCTTTTAATTACAAATTCCAATATTTTTATCAAATAGTCTTTTAACTTTTCTTAATCTCTCTGATATATTTGACACCCTTGAGCTCACTCTAGTCCTGGATACTCTCCACATGTTCTGGTGGCTTGACTTTCCTGGTTCTCCTCTCATCTATCTGACAGTTTTAGAGCTCCATCTCAGTCTCCTTTCATTTCCTGGATCTCCTCTCTAAACCCACTCCTCTTCCAAATTTCCCTATTTCTTTTCAAAGTACAATCTCCTAGTATTCCAGAAAAAATAATAGCTTTATCCTCAATTCTCTCCAACTCCATATATCTAGTCATTTGCTAAATCTTATTTTTCTACTTCCATAATCTCTTTTGCATCTAACTTCTCTCTATTCATACTATCATGTAGACCTTAATTCAGCCATCATCTCTCACTTAGATTATTGTAATAGCTTCCTAATTAATCTCCTTGCTATAAGCCTTTCTAAATTCTGGTCCATCCTCCACATAGCTTTCAAAGTACACAAATCTAATCATACTACTCCAATAATAATTCAACTCAAATGACTAATACATTGCTTGCAGAATAAAGTATAAATCCCTATGTTTAACTTTTAAATTCATTCATGACTTGAGCCCAGGCTATCTCTAGCCATAATGTTCATTATCTTCTCCTCACATACACACAGACACTCTCTGATCTAGCCAAAATGGATTTTTCTTTGTTCATTACACTCTATTTCCAATGTTCAAGCCTTTGCACTGAATGATTTCCAATTCCTAGAATCCCATCATGCCTCATGAAATCTTTGTCTTTCTTTCAAATGTTACTCAAGGATTACCTTTTGCATGATGCTTCCTCTGATCCTGGCTAGCACTGTCACCTTTCCTAGACAACTCTGTATATATTTATGGTTATACAGTTTATATTAATTTAGGTGTTTAATCATTTAATAATCTGGGCATTTTCCTCCCAGTTTCCATTCTAAAGTCAATATTTCACATATTGTGCCTCTGAAAGCCTCAATGTGGATCCTAATGTGACCACTTATGTGGTCATGCTAATGTAGGGCATGCTGTTGTCAAGTTTTTCTTTCTTTCTTTCTTTCTTTCTTTCTTTCTTTCTTTCTTTCTTTCTTTCTTTCTTTCTTTCTTTCTTTCTTTCTTTCTTTCTTTCTTTCTTTCCTTCTTTTATTGCTGGACATATTATCCCAACAACCCTTTCCCAGCATAACAATAGAGAAAAAAATTTATTTGTTTATTTATGTATTTATTTATATTCTTAATAACAACCACCAAAAACAAAAACATATAATTAAATAAATGCATAAAAGAAATTATGTGCAAGACTTCAAACTCCACATTATTTGCAATTTATTTAAAAAAAAGAAAATTATGTATGTAGGCTAATACAAATATCTACAGCTTTTGAATTCCCTTTGAATCTGTCTTACTTAGATATTTTTTCTCTTGATTTTTGGCTATTTTTTATGTAGTGGTAATAAATATTATTCTTATTGTCCTTTCTTCTTTTTATATGTTTCCCTTATTGTCTTAAAATTTCCACTATTTGCCATTTCCAATAATATAATCAATAACATTAAAATATCACAAACTATTTAGCCATTTCTTCCATTTTTTGCATTTGTATTATTTCCAGTTAATTTGTCATAACAAACAAAGATTCTATGGTATTTTTAGATATAGCTTTTTAACTTCTCAATAATGCCCTTCAGGATTAACACTAATAATGGGGTCACTAGATCAATGAGCATGAATATCTTTATAACTTTTTACATATATTTCCATCCTGTTTCTAAAAAAATTTCGTAGTTACTCTAGAAATGTTATATTGGGCCTATTTCTCTAGGTAACTATCAGAATTTATTATGAATATTTAAACTAATCTGGTTCTATGTTAACATATGTTACCAGAAATATATCTTGCTAGATTGGTTGTTTTTTTCATAACATCTTTTAACTTTTTTTAAGTTTTAGAAAATTTTATTTAATAAATTAATTTAGAATATTTTTCTGTGGTAACAAGATTCTTGTTCTTTCCCTCCAGAATGGTTGTAAAAATTCACAACTCCACCAGAAATGCATTAATTTACCAACTTTGCCACATCCCCTCCAGCATTCATTACTTTCCGTTGCTGTCATGTTAGTCAATCTGCTAGGTGTGAGGTGATACCTCAGAGTTGTTTTGATTTGCATCTCTCTGATTATAAGAGATTTAGAACAGTTTTTCATGTGTTTATTAATAATTTTGATTTCTTTATCTGAAAATTGCCTATTTATCTCCATTTCCCATTTATCAATTGGAGAATGGCTTGAGGTTTTCTACAATTAATTTATGAATTTGAGTGATTAGACCTTTGACAGAGGTTTTTGTTATAAAGATTTTCCCCAATTAGTTGCTTCTCTTCTAATTTTGGTGGCATTGGTTTTGTTTGTACAAACCCTTTTTAATTTGATATTGCCTCATCTTTCATCCTCTTTACCTCACCTTTCATCTCTTTTCCTCATCTTTTGTTTTCTTTGCCTCATCTTTCATCTCCTTTGTCTCATTTTCAATCTGGGTGATTTTGACTTTAAAGATACTATTTTCTGTTTCCAGATGACATATCTTAGTTTTTAAGTTCTTTTCCCAATTGTCTTCAGCCTCTCTTAATTGTGTTTTGAATTGTATTTTGAGTTCTTCCAAAGCCTGTATCTGATTTGCTGGGTTTTCTGTTTTAGTGCTTGATGTTCCCTCCTCCTTCTCTGTTCTGTTTGCTCTTTGTTCATTGCCTATATAGAAGCTGTTGATTGTAATTTCTTTTTTCTTTTTCTGTTGTTTGCTCATATCCTTTACTCCCTGCCTTTCTTTACTCCCTGCAGTATTTGTGCTCTTGCTCCTCTCATTATTTTTGGCTTTGAGTTTTTCTGTCAGTCTCCCCTCTTGAAGCTTTGTCAGAAGATCTCTCAGTGAAGTCTGTGGGGGAGGGGTGTTGGAGCTTAGCTTACCTGACCTCTGAAAACTTTTGATGGTATTAAGTCCAGCTGGGTTAGGCTGGATATGCCCTGAGGCCAAAACCTCCTGAAAGACTGGAGCAATATGAAGGGTCTCCCCCTCTGTGACCAGGCTCTCCCGCTCTGTGCTCCCTCTCCAGCTCCTTCCCTACTGCCTGTGTTCCAGGCTCTGAGCCTGGCATAGCCCTGCCTTCAAGGTACTTCCTCCAGACCAGAGCCTTTGATAGCCCAGAGGTTCCTGCTGCTGCTAGAGGCTTAGCACTCTAGGTGGGGGAAGGGGACTTTCCTTCTTCCTTTCTCTTAAACCTGAGTATTCTCGAATTCTGGCTTTTGGGGGCATACCTTTTGAATTGAGTCCAGCAGGAGGGTTCCTTGGCTCTGTCTTGTTGTTAGGTTTTAGTCCCCTAGGAGCACTTAGTTTGTAATTGGTAAGGAAGGGTTTTCAGAGGTCTGAAATTTTGCCACCTCTATGCTGCCATCTTGACTCTGCCCCTTTGTTAACTTTTAAAGGGAGAAAGAAAACTGACTCCTCTCCATTTCCAAAAAATTCCCTTAATGTGGACTATTCAGTAACATATGAGCTCCTTGTGGGGAGATCCTTTTTCTTTTTAAATGTTTATACATTTGCATGTATTTGTGTGTGTGCTTTTATCACAGGGGTTAAAATATAACAGGTCTTGAATAATTATTTATTAAATTGAATTGCTTAAGCAAATAAAACAGTGAAGATAGCTCAATTTATTTTTAGGACACTTCTGTTATAATTATACTTATAGCCACTAGTTTTCAAAGTTAAAAGGAACCTCAGAGGTTACCTTATCCTGCTGAAAACAAAGCAGAAGTCACTTCTACAGCATCCCTGAAAAAAGTTACTATAGCTTCCTCTCAAAAACTTGCTGTGAGGGTAGACTTACAGCTTCATTGGCAATTAGAGCTGCCAAAAAGTAAAATATGCTTTGGGGCAATCTACTTCAGGGCAGTTCTAATTGCCAGAAACTCTCCCTATTACTGAACAGAAATATGAAATTGCAGAATCTCATATTAAGAAATGACCTCATGCATGTATCTCAATCCTAATATCTTTTTAATAAAATCAAAATATCCAAGTCTTTATTTTAAATATGGAAAATAGAAATAATTATTTGACTGGGAAGTACAAGAACTGAGTAACTTTTCTTTACAAAAACATGATCATGGTTATCATTAATGCTGAGCTATAATATTTATAGTGTGACTACATAGTGTTTGGTGCCATGTAGAAATATGATGGCCTGAAAAAAAGTTATATAAATTTGACATAAAAACTAAAAGCCCTTTCTCAACCTGCATGTATACCATTCAAATACTATTTACTGAGTATTTTGAATTGTCTAGAAAAATTACCTTTTCATGATTTAAAAAAAATATTTACCACTGGATGTGCATTCTTCCAGTCATGGGGTTCCAATCAATTCAGTGAACTATCATGGAATCATGGCTCTATAGCATCTCCAACTTTAATTTCATAGATAAGGAAACTGTGGGCTGGAAAGATAAGTGGAGATGGGGGATGTAGGGGTGGGACTAAATGTCTTGTCCAAATGAGATTGAAAAAATATATTCTCAGAGACATTTTTAAATCTCCTATTTCAAACCCATCTCTGTTTCTGGGTTGAAGCCAAATTTTACCCTAATTTCAGGTAGCAAATTGCTCATTAATCTCCAGTCAAGTTCCTCAAGAGGCCAAATCACTGCCTAGGAATGTTCTAAAGAGAAGCACTGAGATTGCAGTGTCAGAACATAAAGAATTGTAGGGAGCTTTGAGTATTTTGTTTTTCATGTTTTTCAAAAATTCAAGAATAGGCTCACCTGGAGCACATATTTATTATGAAACTTTTTGTTGTGGATAGAGGAGTGAGATCGGGTAGGTTTAACCTATTACAGCTTTCGAATAGGGAACTCCTAAAAAAGAAACTTCTACAAATAAAGTTCTGTACTTACTCTGAAATTTAAATCTTAAAGAATTGCCAGGGTAATTAAGTTAATATGAACATATTAATATATTAAGTCCTTTTATATCTATACATTTTTATATATACTATATATTTATATATTATTATTAATTATATTAAAATTAATTCTTTGATAAAAGATTAAATGATTTCCCTAGCATCATGTAATGAGTATATTTCAGAAGTGAATCTTGAATCTAGGTCTTCCTCCTTTGAGTCTAGCTCTTTCTCTAGAATGCTACATTGTCTCTATAGGCAAGTTAATCCTATCTGAAAACTTACATAAAGGTCAGCTAGGTGGTATAGTTGATAGAGTGCCAGTGGCAGGTCTAGAGTCAGGAAGACTTGAATTCCAATCTAGCATTGGGCACTTACTGGCTGTGTGATCTTAGGGAAGTCACTCAGCACTGTTTGCTTCAGTTTCCTCATATATCAAATATGGAAGGAAACAAGACTGATAGTTGGTGGGGGAAGGGGCAACTGGGAGTGGCAGTTGTGTCTTGTGACTAGCACTTTCTTCCTGCCTGCTTTTTCTTTCTTCCTGGTGTTGGAGGAGGGAGGAGCTCCTTCAGCCTAGTCTGGAGTGGAGTCCGAAGATTCAGGCCCAACGAGCTCTGAAAGTTAGAGCTGTTCTTGTTTGCTTTCTCTCTACTGCTAAGATTCTGAAATTGACAAAACTAGCACAGAAGACCCTCTGAGGCCTGGCCTCAGCTCTGAAGCTGAGAAAAAACTCCAACCTTATTTAGGGACCTCTCTCTTCCTTCTTTCTTGATATTTCTCCAATTCAAACTGGTTATTAAACTATCTTATCTGAATTCACCGTCAGATAAGTGGACTACCTTTTCTGGGGCATAGAGGGAGCTGAACATCAGTCCAGTCATTCAACGACAAACAGTCCTTATTGGACACTTGCTGCTTCCTCAGGCAGGGGGCATCTCTCTCCTTTGTGTCACTGAGCAATATCCCATCTCTCCCTTAAATTCCTCCATTCCCTGCTACAAACCTTCCTTATCCCTTGTTTTTCCATATCCCACATCCTTTCCCAATAATAAAACAATTTTTGACAGAGCCAGCTAGGCTTTCCAACCCATTTTGTCAAGAATTTGAGAAAAGAAGGCCTACATATGTCTGTGTGACTGTGGAAAGTAGCCCTTTTGAGAACAGTGATGAGTGCAACTTATCTGCCTAGTGACACCACACCCAAAAGAAACTACTCCTTCTGAAGGGAGGAGGCAACTCTTAAAGGGCCAGACTTAAAAACATTTTTTCTGTTGCAGATTAGCTAACATGTCAGCAACAGAAAGCAAGGAATGCTGGAGGGGGTGTGGCAAAGTTGGGACATTAATGCATTGCTGGTGGAGTTGTGAATGGATCCAACCATTCTGGAGGGCAATTTGGAACTATGCCCAAAGGGCGCTAAAAGACTGTCTGCCCTTTGATCCAGCCCTAGCACTGCTGTGTTTGTACCCCAAAGAGATAATAAGGAAAAAGACTTGTACAAAAATATTCATAGCTGCACTCTTTGTGGTGGCAAAACAATTGGAAAATGAGGGGATACCCTTCAATTGGGGAATGGCTGAAAAAATTGTGGCATATGTTGGTGATGGAATTCTATTGTGCTCAAAGGAATAATAAAGTGGAGGAATTCCATGGGGACTGGAACAACCTCCAGGAAGTGATGCAGAGCGAGAGGAGCAGAACCAGGAAAACATTGTACACAGAGACTAATACACTGTGGTACAATCCAATGTAATGGATTTCTCCATTAGTGACAATGCAGTGATCCTAAGCAACCTAAAGTGATATATGAGAAAGAACACTTTCCACATTCAGAGGAAAAACTGTGGGAGAATAAACACAGAAGAAAAACAACTGCTTAAATACATGGGTCGAGGGGGATATGGCTGGGGATGTAGGCTCTGAATGAACATCCTAGTGCAAACATCAACAACATGGAAATAAGTTCTGATCCAAGACACATGTAATACCCAGTGGAATTGAGCATTGGGTACAGGAAAGGTGGGGGAAGGGGATGGAGGGAAAGAATATGATTCTTATAACCAAGGAATAATGTTCTAAATTGACTAAATAAAATTAAAATAAAAATAATTCCAAAAAAAAATGCTGAATAACCTTGAAAAGCAGTTTGGCAAAAACCAGGTAGAAATTAACATTTCACATCTTATTCCAAAATAAGATCAAACTGGGTACATTCTTTAGTTATAAAGAGTGATATCATAAGCAAATTAGAGGAGCATGGGAAAATGTGCTTGTCATATCTATGGATAGAGGAAGAAGATATGAACAAAAAAGTGAAAAAAGATAGAAGTAAAATTGCTAATTTTGATTACATTATATTTAAAAAGGTTTTGCATGAAACAAGTTTAATGCAACAAGATTAAAAAGAAAGTAGAAAATGGGGAGAAATTTTACATGTTTCTTTGATAAAAATCTCATTTCTCCACTATATAGAACTGAGCCAAATATAGGAATGAGTCATACCCCAATTGATAAATGGTCAAATGATATTAAGAGCAGTTTTCAGGAAATCAAAGCTATCTGTACTCATATTAGAATACTATAACTGTTGATTAGAGAAATGCAAATTAAAATACCACCTCATATTTATCAAACTGGATAACATGACAGAAAAGGAAAATGACAAATGTTTGAGGAGATGTGGAAAAATTGGGACACTGGAGCACTGTGCCTTGACTTGTGAACTGATCCAACCATTCAGATGCACAATTTGAAACTTGTGTGCCAAGGTTTATAAACTTGTGCATAGCTTTTGATCCAGTAAAACCATTATAAGGTTTGCATCTCAAAGATCAAGGTCAAAGAAAAATAAAAAGGCCCCACAAAAACAATCAAACAAAAAAAAAACCCAACAACTTCAAAAGTTTTAAGTTCCCAGAAAAAACTTTTAAAGAATTAAATCTCTACAATTTTTAAAAGGAAAAGGAAACAATAAAAGGAAAAGGAACTATATGTGCAAAAATATTTAAAGCAGTTCTTTTTAGAGTGGCAAAGAAATTGAGATGTCCATAAATTGGGGAAATGAAGGAACAAGTTGTGGTGTATGATCATGATAGAATACTAATGTGTTATAAGAAATGGCCAGCAAGATTTTTTCAGAAAAACCTGAGATTTATATGAACTGATGCAAAATAAAGTGAACAAAACAAGGAGAATATTGTAGAATAATATTGTTATGATGATCAATTCTGAATGAATGCTATTCTGATCAATATAATGATCTGAGATAATTTTGAAAAATTTATGATAAAAATGCTATCTCCAAAAAGAGAACTGAAGAAATCTGTGTTTATTTTTATTTTTTATCTGAGTATTTATTGAAGCATAATCTTTTCAATTTATTTTTCTTTCTTTAGATTGTTATTTTTCAATAAAACTAACATGAACATAAGTTTTGCATGATTTCACATGTATAGTTGATATTATATTTATTTCTTCTTCCTTTCTTGAGGGAAGGACTTGAGAGGAGAGATTTGGAACTCAAAATTTATAAATGAATGGATATTATAATAAATAAATAATGTATTTTAGACTAAGCAAATTACTATTTAATCATTTTAATTACATTCATAGTAATCTAAATTAGCTTCAGAATATTTTATTTTTCCTACATACAAAGTAACTATTTGACTAGTAACTGGCAGGTACAGAAAACTAATCTATATTGCATGGTAATATAAAATGGAATGTGAGAAAAACACCATCCTTGACAGAAGAGGTAATATTGGTTAGAGTTTGAAGGGAAGATCAAGATAATTGTAAAAAGGAAGTGGAGCTGCATTCTAATTCTGGTTGTAGCACTTGCTGTTGTACATACAACTACTCATTGGATTTCACTACGGCACATATCTAGTCATCCCTAGAGAGTTTATCATAGCTCATTATTTTCTTAAGGATAAAATCAAATAGTCTTATTAATCAGATTTTCAAAATCTGGCTCTTATCAACTTTTCTAGCTTTATTTCCTATCACTTTCCTTCATATACACTGAATTCCAGTCAAAATGGACTACTACTGACTATTCTCATAATTGGCCACTCCATCTCTTATCACCATAATTTTGTTCAACACATCACTCATGCTCAACAAATGTCTAAAATCAACTACTCCCTCATCTCCTATTTACAACACCATTGTCCTCATTCTGTGAAGATATCCTCCATCCTTCCAGCTAATAATGGTTTTTAAAAACCAATTTGAATTTACTTATAATTGCATATATTTGACAAAATCCCCCTCTAAAAATGAAACCTCCTAAAAACTATTTTATTTTTTAGTTTATATCATCAATGCCTATCACAATGCCTTGAATACTATAAATGTTTAGCAATATTTTTGTTAACTTGAATCAAATTTAAGCTCATTGAAATCAATTTTCCTTATCTATAAAACTGATAAAATATTATTGGACTTTTTAATACATATGATTATGGAATTATAGATTTATAGCAGGAAGGTAGCTTAGAGGTCATCAATTAGCAGCTCCCTCATTTTATAAATGAGGAAACTGAGTTCCTGAAATTTCAAGCAATAACTTGAAGCCATACAGACTAAGTGTCAGAGCTAAGAATTGAAAACAGATCCTCATCTCAAAGGATTATTGCTGTGAAAGGATAGATTAAAAAATGTTTAAAAATATAAACTGTTGTTCTCATTATCTACCCTCCTTAGCTAGTGAGTAAAAAAACTTAGCTAGTGAGTAAAAAAAGTTTATAAAATTAAAGCACTATATAAACTTAGTTATTATTATAATTATTGTTAATATTGTTGATTTATCATTATGATTGGGATCAGTTAGGTTAAGTGGTAGGCAGAAATCCTCATCTTTTTTAATTAAAATATGGGCTCAGACATTTACTAGTTATGTGACCTTGGGAAAGTCATTTAACTCTTTTTGCCTCAATTTCCTCATCTACAAAATGAGCTTGAGAAGAAAATGCCAATCTATTACAGTGTCTTTGCCAAGAAAACCTCAAATGGAATTATGAAGAGTCATACAGGACTGAAAAACTACTGAAAACTACTGAATAGTAACAGTATTATACTTATTACTATTAATAATAATAGATAGCATTTGCATATGAATTTAAGATTTGCAAAGCACTTTACATATATAATTTTATTTAATCCTAGCAACAATCCAATGTATGTGTTATTATCAAAGCAAGTTAAGGTCACACAGTTGAGACGTAGGTCTTCCTGATTTTATCTAGAACTCTATGTACTGATATGCCTTTGATACTACTATCAAAGATGGAAGGTTTGAAGTAAAGAAGAAAAAAAACAATTGTGTGAGATAGATTTCCTCATAAAAATATTAATAACAATAATTCACCTTAGGTTTTGCAATGTTCTATCCTTATCACAACCTTGTAAGGGCAGAAGTACAGCTATCATTATTCCAATTTTAAAGATGAAAATAACTGGGGTTCAGAAAGCTATATTGACATGCCTGCAGTTGCCCATCCAATAAGTATTATATTTATATTTCATCTCTCACTCTTGGTTGTTGCTTACTTAATGAATGTTTATTGATCGATAGTTAGTGATCTGGCAATGACATCACTCTGCCTTAGTTATGGCCAAATTTTCCATTCCAAATAGTTACAAAATGCCCTAATTCAATTATTATCTATTATTGGCAACATGGACAATTCCCAAAGTCAAAGCACTATCCCAGGAAACTTTTATTTTATTTTATAGGGGAGCCACATTCTTCTTTGAGGCTTTATACTTCCTTTTTTAGAGAGTTATTTTCTGTTTGATGGTTTTTATTTTCTTTTTTATTCATCTATTATCTTCAGTGAACTTTTGCTCTAAGCTGTTGACTTTTTTAAAAAAAATTTTACTTTTAAAATTTGTTTCAAAGTCTCATTACTTGTTGCTTGTTGTTGTTGTTGATACTCTTGGAGCTCTTACAGGAATTCATTTTATGCTTGGCATCTTTTTACATTTGCCTAATCTGTGACATGTATTTAATCATGTCTTCATCTAGTGGAACTGTTGTAGTGAAAATTTCACCTTTTAAGATTGTTATAATATTGAACAATGGCCGCCAAGGAATTTACTTATGAAATTCCTAAAATGAAACACTCAAGTCAGAATGGAGTTTATGGAGGTTTAATCACAATGGGAGTAGGGAAAAGGAGAGGGAGAGAAGGAGAGAGGAGAAAAGGGAAAAGGGCTACTCAACCTCTGACCAAGGCAGAGGGAGATTAGGCCCAAAGGGCCAAGGTGGAAGGAATCAGTCCTTGACTGATCTGAAGGGAAGCTGTCTGCGGGCCTCCTCTCTCTTCAAGCTTCTAACACGAACTGGCATCTCGCCCTGTCTACAGGAAGTGAGCGAATCCCAGAGGCTGCTCTCTCCGTCACTTCCTGTGCCTCACATGTGCCAATGGTGACTCAAGCTTGGCTTAGGACAGCCCAGGTGGGCAGTTAGTTATTTCTGATTTGTCATTGACTAGCACATGCCCGTGTAGTGTGGGTGTGCACAATTTTGGGGTGCTAGACCAAGATGGAGATTTAAAAATTTACAGAACACACATGGAAATCCTAATATAAGATACAAACTCCTGTGTCCCAGAAGTCGTCACCATTTTCCAATGTTGCATTAGCCTCATTAATCCTCATGGGACACAAAGGAAACAATATGCTATTTTCTTTTACAGCTGTGTGACTTACAGACTAAAGTATTCAGTAGTTTGTCAGTGATTACCATTTTCTTCTGTATAACAAATTTCTCATTAAAAACAAAACAAAGCAAAACAAAGAGAGAGCTGCATAGACATTTGAAACAAAAATTTGAGTTCACTCTAGTAGCAGCTACTGCATCTATTGAGAAATCTGGCTGCAGTCAGAACTACTCAAAGCATAGAGCTTGCAAGGAGGTACTGAACAGATTTCAGGTTGAGAAAAGCACAGGTACATTCATCAATTTTCCCTTGGATTGGCACAAAGAGAAGCTTCTTTTGCGTTTTGATTTAAGCTCCTCCATGTCAGTGAAGTATAACCAAATACTCTGTAAGTCATTGATTTATCTCCCTTCTTTATACAAGAGAAAATAATGTGGCATCACACCATCCCAAGAAGGTCACTGAAGCGCCTCTTGTTCCAACAGTTTATCAGAGGAAACCAGGACAGAATAACAGTTCCTTCAACAAACTCTGAGTTTGTTGAAGGAACTGTTATTCTGTTTCAGTCTTCTTGTCTTTTTAAAAAAGCAACAAGCATGCAGGCTTCCTCATAACTGACTTAGTGGATTAGAAATCCCAGAATGTTAGCTGACTTGGGGATATTTTGAGAACATGGAAATGAAATTAACAGGTCATTATGCTCTCACAAATGCAGTTGTACAAATCCAGTAATCACTGTTTTTTTGTTCTTTTTTTCCCTCTCCCATTAATTCTTCAATGTAACTGTGGCCGAAACTCTAGGTTTTCTAGTCAGATCTTGGAATTGCTCATTAAGAAGCCCAGAATAATTGAATCACTGATGTCTGTCAATGTTTAATTCTACATATTTGGTTCATATATTTATAAAATCATGGAATCACAGTATCATAGATTTAGAAGGTACCTCAGTGGCATATTGTCTAACCTCCTCATTTCACATTTATGGAAACTGATTCCTGGAGAGGTGAAGTGATTTGCTCATGGTCACAGAGATATTAAAGAGGTAGAGTATTAACCCAGGTTCTGTCTGCAAAATCAGGAGTTTTCCTACTGCTTCACATTGCCTCCCTATTTTATTGTTGTTTTCAGACATTTTTAAGCTCTGTCCAATTCTATGTGACACCATGTGGGGTTCTCTTGGCAAAGATAATTGGGTTGTTTGTCATTTCCTTCACCAGACTTTCTGACAGATGAAGAAACTGAGACAAACAGGGGTTCAAGTGCCTTGCCCAAGGTAACACAACTAATAAGTATCTAAGACCAGATTTGAACCCAGGAAGATGAGTCTTCATGACTCCATGCCTAGTGCTGTGTACTGTTTTGTGGTCCCAGATTCCAGGCTAGTTTTGTTTTTTCTGTTCTTGACTTTTTAAAAAAAATTCATCTTAAATTCTTTTGAAGACATTCTACTTAAAAAAAAAACCTACAGGGCAGCTGGGTGGCTCAGTGGATTGAGAGCCAGGCCTAGAGATGGGAGGTCCTGGGTTCAAATCTGGTCTCAGACACTTCCTAGCTGTGTGACCCTGGGCAACTCACTTGACCCCCATTGCCTATCCCTTACTGTGTATTGGCCAATAGTGGCTAATACACAGTATTGACTCCAAGATGGAAGGTAAGGGTTTAAAAAAAACAAACACTTGCCTTCTGTCTTAGAATCAATATTGTGTATTGGTTCTAAGGCAAAGGGAAAAAATGGTAAGGGCTCATGTGACTTGCCCAGGATCACATAGTTAGGCAGTTAGGAAGTGTCTGAGGCAAGATTTGAACCCAGGATCTCCCATCTCTGGGTCTGGCTCTCAATCCACTGAGCTACCTAGCTGCCCCAAAAATTCTACTTTTTGTGCAGGATTTAAGAGAAAAACATCCATAGTTTATTTAAAACATCCATAGTCCGCTAAATTACATCACCTAGGCTCTCTATTTAGTCCAACTTAAAGCACATGAAAACTAATTAGCCAATAATTTGCCAAAAATTATTAGCCAAAATTATAAATAATTATTATAAAAGAATTAGTTTTGACTCCTCTCCCAAAATTAAAGGCAGAGCCATGAATTCAAGAAGCAATTTAATTTCTCATTGTAATTACTCACCTTATAGTAAACATGATTCATTTTATTCTATTCACTTGTTTGTTTTATCTTAATGTGGAAAAAAATAATTGGCTCAAATACACTCTTAAATTATGTAATGTTCAAGAAATGAAATTTTGAGCTATTGAGAAAAAAAGTTTAACAGATGGAGAAATTATCTGATTTATTTTGAAATGTCATTGGTTCCTTTACTCTTCCTTCTTTAATAATTTTGAATACTAAACTTTTAAAATAACCATCACATATTGCTCAATGCTTGGTTTATAAAGTATACATGATGTGGAAATAATGAGGTACTCTGGGCACCTAATAGTTAGTATGTGGAAGTGTAAGGGAAAAAAAAGCCCGGCTGTTATCATCTTATTAACTTCTTGTTTTTCAGGGGAAGCAAATAGTTGGCATTACAATTTCATTGAAGTGTTTCTGCTGTGAAGTGACATATCTCCAGTGCATTTAACTGAAGAAGAATTGGTTGGCTTGCTTGCTTTTTTAATCTTTGCCCAAAGTGAACTCTATCAGATTTCCAATTTGTTACTTATTCAAGAAATTGGATTTTCTGCAATAATAAGAACATTTCAACAGAATTCCTGATCTGAACTTGGAAGATAGATAAGGAGAAAAGAAGTTTTTGATCACCAGATAAACAACCCTTTCAAGTAATCCCCTGTTCTAGAGAAGCATTTAAACGCAGCACAATACTAAGGGATTTTGAGATTTTCAGTGATCCAAAAAGCTTCCCATTTAGATGGCACGTTCTTCTTATCTCATGCAGCTTCTAAAGCAATTCTCTGCCAATTACTTATTGTGGTCCCAGATACCATGCAAGTTGTGTTGTTTTCTGTTCCTGATTAATTTTTTTAGTTCATCTTAATAAATTTTTTTGAAAATGTTCTGCCTTTTAAACATGATTTAAGAGAAAAATTCATTACTTTATTTAAAACAACAACAGTCAGCTAAATTGCAGTAGATGCCTTTTTTCCACCACAAATGTCAATGTGGTGGTGTTGTTGCACTTAATTTCCTTTAATTACATAGCAGGCATGTCTTAAGGAGCACATCATTCTTGTGCAAAACTAATTTCCAGGCTCTTTTAGAATAATCAAGAAACAGGGAGATAAACAGGCAGAACAATGGCTTCCATCAACTCTTAGTACCTCATAAATCTGCCAGAGCTGTCCCTGAGAGTAGAGCCAAAGGATACAGTGCATAGTAACATTCTGAAGGGCACCTGCTAAAGATGCAATTTTGAATGTCAGACAATGAATCAATTTCTTAAAATCACTAAAGTAACCATAGCCAAGACCAAAATTGTATAACTATCTAGTGGAGGACACGTGAATGCAGAAGCACTGAAATGGGATGGTCATCACTAGCACTTCAAGAAACAGGTCCCCTTTGGGGTCAGCTAACGGTCTCAGTGGATTGAGAACCAGGTATAGAGATGGAAGGTTCTGGGTTCAAATTTGGCCTCAGATACTTCCTATCTGTATGATTCTGGACAAGCCACTTAGCCCCCCTTGCCTAGCCCTTACCACTCTTCTGTCCTGGAACCAGTACATAGTATTGATTCTAAGATGGCAGGTATGAGTTAGAAAATGAAAAGAAGTGGTTATCCTCACCCAACAACTAGAACAATACCCTGTTAATAATGGTGGCTTTAGTGAGATTTGAATGAACTAGGATGAATCTATAATCAATAAATATTGATTAAACACTTTCCATGTACCAGGTATTGTGTTAAACTCTGTACTCATCTTTCTGTTGTCAAATAGACAATCTTAGTAGTACAGATTTGAGATACGTGATTAAAGATCATATGCAGAAGAAAATGTAGATGGGAATAGAATAAGTATATAGTACCTACTTTGTGCTAAATGCTTTTTACAAATATTGTCTCATTTGATCTTCACAATAATCCAGTGGATTAGGCACTTTTATTTTTCTAATTTTATACTTGAGGAAATAGAGGTAGATAGAAATTAAGTAACAACCAATATTAATATAATAATAAGAAATGCTATTCAATCATGTCCAGCTCAGTGACACAATTTGGAATTTTCTTGGCAAAGACATTGAAGTGCTTTGTCATTTCCTTCTCCAACTCATGTCATGAATGAAGGAAATGAGGCAAATAATGTTAAGTTATTTACCCAGGGTCAACCAACTATTAGGTCTCTGAGACCAGATTTGATGAGTCTTCCTGAAACCAAGCATAACACTCTATCTACTAAATCTCCTAGATATCTATTAATAGGTAGCATTTACATAGTACTTACCAATTATAAGCACTGTGCTAAGAACTTTGTTAAATTTTTTTTCTGATTTGATGATCACAATAGCTTTGTAAGGTAAGTGTTCATATTATCCCCCATTTTATAGATGAAGAAACTGAGGCAAACAGAAGTTGTGACATATCTAGAAATATAAAGCAACTAAGTATATGAGACCGGTTTTGAACTCAGATCATCCCCTATCCAGGACCATACCATTGAGCTATCACTTAAGGATTATTTGAAAATATGCACCTCTACCACTAGTAAAACATCTTAAAACATTGTTATAAATAGTGTGTTTTTCTCCCTTTTTAGAAAAAGGGATTAAGTTTCTCAAAATTACTTTGTTGGGAATCATAATTATATTTTCAGTAAAAACTGCTTAAATTCAGACAAGCAAAACTATACCTATAACTCTTTTCTGAATTTCCTGTATTGATGCACTTGAAAATGTAAAACAATTGTATTGCTACAAAGCACAAAGCTCTTACCTATTGAACCACACAAATTTCTGTAAAAAGTAGCAGCTGAGAGGAGCAGTTAGGTGGCTCAGTGCATTGAGAGTCAAGTCTAGAGACAATAGGTCCTTGGTTCAAATATGACCTCAGACATTTGCTATATGACCTCAGACATTTGCTACCTATGTGACCCTGGAAAAGTCACTTAGCCCCTATTGCCTAGCTCTTATTACTCTGCAGTAGAAGGTAAGGACTAAGAAAAAATAAATCATTGGCTGAGTCTACACTATAAATATTTTTATAATCAAATATTCTTGATTAAGTAGGATATTGCTTCTGTCAATCTTAAGAACTATTGCTAAAGCATCATTTTCATTGTATCACTCCCTTAGTCACACACCTACTAGATTTTTTTTTTTTTTTGCCCAGTAAATCAAATCCAAAGTCAACTGCAAAGGCAGTTAAAGACATTCTTCATCCAGAGCCATTCTGGGCATCCAATCTCTTCTTTCTAAGAGAAGTTCCAGATTTTCACTTTTTATAAGTTTGTTCATTTGGACTCACAACATGAGTCCACTTCATCATTATTAACAACAACAACAAAAACAACTAATGTTTACACAGGGCTTTAAGGTCTCAAAAGAGTTTTTCCATACATATAATAATCATGAATGTAATAATAATGATTATAATATTTGCAAAGATCTTTAAGGTTTACAAAGGACTTTGTGGCTATTATCTCACTTTGTCCTTCTAAACAACACTAGAAATTAGGTGCTTTTATTATTCACCATTTTCAGTTGTTGAAACTGAGGCAAACATATGTTAAGCCTTTTGCCCAGAGTAACAAAGCTAATAAGTATCCAAGTCTAGATTTTAATATATACATATAATATATTTAATTTTTAAACTTTTATTTATTCATTTTGCTATATTTCTAGTTTGAAAATTAGATTCCTCCCTGACTCTCTATCAAGCTAATATTTTAAAAAGCAAATATTTTGATATAGATATACGTGGGAACCATAAAATACTAATTTCTATGTATCAGTTCTTTTCTTGAAGGTGGATTAGTTTCCTTCATAAGTCCTTTGTGGTCAATTTGAATGATTATATTGCTCAGAATAAGGCAGCTAGGTGGTATAGTCGAGAGATTGTCAGTCTCAGACCTGGAGTCAGGAAGAGTCATTTTCCTGAATTCAGATCTGACCTAAGATAATTTACTAAGTGTATGACCCTATTGGAAAATGAAGGGATGCCCTTCAATTGGGAAATGGCTGAACAAATTGTGGTATATGTTGGTGATGGAATACTATTGTGCTCAAAGGAATAATAAAGTGGAGGAATTCCATGTGAACTGGAACGACCTCCAGGAATTGATGCAGAGTGAAGGGAGCAGAACCAGGAAAACATTATACACAGAGACTGATACACTGTGGTCCAATCGAATGTAATGGACTTCTCCATTAGTGGTAAGGCAGTGATCCTGAACAACTTGGAGGAACCTACTAGAAAAAACACTATTCACATCCAGAGGAAAAGCTGTGGGAGTAAAAACACCAAAGAAAAACAACTGCTTGAATACATGGGTCGAAGGGATTTGGTTGGAAATGTAGACTCTAAATGAATATCCTCGTGTAAACAACAACATGGAAATAGGTTCTGATCAAGGACACAAGCAATACCCAATGAAATTGCACATTGGCTGAGGGAAGAGTAGGTTGAGGGGAGGGAGGGAAATAATGTGATTATTGTAAACAAGGAATAATGTCCTAAATTGACTAAATAAACTTATTCAAATGGAAAAAAAAATAAATGTATGACCCTGCTCAAGTCACTTAACCTCATTGGCCTCAATTTCCTAATCTGAAAAATTAGCTGGAAAAGGAAATAGCAAACCATTTTAGTATCTTTGCCTAGAAAATCCCTTATGAGATCACAAAGAGTTATCATACCTGAAAAATGACTGAACAATAATAAGAGTTCAGTCTTTCACAATTACTCTTTGAAAAATTACTGTGACTATAAACAATGTTCTATTGGTTCTACTCCTTTCACTCTTCATTATTTCATGCAAGACTTTCCATATTTTTCTAAAATCAATCTGTTATTAATTTATTATAGGTCAGTAAAAATCATAATCTGTCACAAACATATACCACAACTTACTCAGCCATTCCCTAGTTCCTGAACATCCCCTAAATTTCCAGTTGCTACCACAAATAGCCCTACTATACATATTTCAAATATGTAGGTTCATTTCTTTTTTCTCTGATCAGCTTGAGATAGAGATTTAACAGTGATATTTCAGGGTTAAAGGACATATACAGTTTTATAACTCTTTGGACATAATTTTAAAATTTTCTCCAGAATAATTAGATCAGTTCACAAATCCATCAATGATGTATTCATGTCTCAATTTTTATGCATCCCCTGTAGGATTTGTTATTTTCTCCTTCTATCATTTTTGCCAATATGGTAGGAGTGAGATGATAATGCAAATCTGTTTTAATTTGCATTTCCCTAATCAATATTGATTTAGAGCATTTTTCTTTATAATAACCCTTACCTTCTGTCTTAAGATCTATATTGAATATCAATTCCAAGGCAGAAGAGGGCTAGGCATTTAGGGTTAAGGCACTTTCCCAGGGTCACATAGTTAGAAAAAGTGTAAGGTCAGATTTGAAACCAGGAACTCCCATCTAGAGGACTTGTTCTTTATCCACTGAGCAACTTAGCTGCCCCAGAATATTTTCTCATATAACTATATAGTTTTAATTATTTCTTCCAAAACTTTCTATTCATATCTTTTGCCTTTATCAATTGTGGACTGACTCATTCTTATAAATTTAACTCAGATCTCTATTTGAGATATGAGGCCTTTACCCTAGAAACTTTCTAGAAGTATTTTCCCCTATTTTCTGCTTTCCTTCTAATCTTGGTTATATTGGCTTTATTTGTACAAAAGGTACTCAATTTAATAAAACAACAATTATCCATTTTACATCCCACATTCCTCTGTATCTGAACCTAAATTTTAACTTGAGTGTTTCTTAAATCAAGTTCAACACACTATGAATTGTGCTGCTCAGCTTAATTCTCATTTAATCTTCACAATCATACATTTTTGAGAAAATCCTTTAGAACTCCTTGAAATGATCACATCCAGAGGAACATCCCAAGAATTTAGAATGGACATTATATGGATGAAAGATGATGCAAAAGTCATGCAGTCAAGCAGAAATTATTCATATCATCAGTGTGAAAGAAACACAATGTATGGATTTGCTAACACTTGTGTAGATACCAGGAAAAAAACACAAGAATAAAATTCAAAATCTTGGTTAGCTGGTTTTCCCTTGAAATCCTAGAATCATTCCTTCTAGTTGGTTCTGATCATGCTACTTTCCTTTCCCAACAGCCCACCCAAAATTATAAAATATAAAATTTCTTCCTCTTTAAAAAAATAAAAGAGATAAAGGGGATACCCAGGCCCGGAGTGGATAGAGTACTTTCCATTTAGGGATTCCCCTGAATACCCAGCTGTAATCTCCAGATATTCTAACCTCTGGTTAGTGAGAATGAAACAGAATCACTTTCTCTCACTGGACCAGTTGTGCAAACACCTTGGAGACAATTGATATATAGAAAAACAATATCTCTTTTATTATAAGAGGGGATATAAACTGATGATCAGAACAAGGGGTCCCTAACTCTAAGGAATCTAGCTAGTTTCCCACAATCCTCTACATCCCTCATAAGAGGGAGCCTTCTGGTCTTCCAGATAACTTACCAGCTCTGTATTTCTATCTAGGGGGTCCCCAAAAGCTGACTAAGCTACCTTTCTATGACCCTCATTAGTTGATTAGATTTAATTCAACAGCTGTATCAAAAAACCATTATGATTTATCTCAAATGACTAAGTTCGCCGCAGAGTGTCTGACCCCTTAGGTAAAACCTCAGAGCTTATCTGACAAGATTTTTATATAACACCCTTCTGAAAAGCACAGCAGGTATGGTCAGATCCTTTTCTAGATCTTTTCCAGTCAAACAGAGTACCTCCCAAGATGATTTAGGGGTTTGCTCCTACTCCACAGTCAGGTTGAAGTAGATGAGCTCCACAAGCTTGCCTTTCCTCTACCCTTATAGACAGGAAGAGATCAACCTCCCACAGGAAGTCACTACTGTATCAGTTGTCACTTCCAAACCGTTTCTTCTCTGCCTTCTTCCTACTAAAATCTGTTCCCTTCAGTTCCTAGTATGTGCATTAAAGACAGCCTTCCACTTCTCTTAAATCTTATTCTATCTATATTCTTTTCCCATCACACTTTCAATATGCAAATCAGTCCCTTACTCCAGTCACAACTCAAATCCTACCTCCTTCCAGCTGTAATCACCCACCCTAAACTTTCTTCTCTGAATGACCTTAATACAAATTGCTAGTGGGGTACAATTTAGTGTTTTTGATACATACTACTTTGGTTTTTATTTTTTCTTGCATATAAACCTTGTCACCCCACCAAAAAATTCATAATTCTCTTAGAGCCATGGGCTATATCTCACTCTACTTTGACATCTGTGAAGCAGCAAGCATTTCTAGACCCTTGGTATGTAACTCAAAAATATCTACTTCTTTCCTGAATTTGTAATAATTTAAAACAATCATTATGTATTCTTCCAGTTAGAGAAATATGGCTGGCAGTGAAATGTAAATAAGTATATTGAGAAAAAGACATATTTGCCATTTTTGTTTTTTTTTTATCCCTAACGTCCTGCAAATGCTTTCTCCCTCTGCTAGCCTTGCTCGGTGTTTGAAATAATGGCCCTCAATATTTATATAATAAGTAAAATGGGTTAAAAATTGGTCTTGTGGTTGTTGAGACTAGAAAGGAAAATTAGTTGTATGGTTGACATACTTTTTAATGAGTGCATAAAAGCAGATGGACTGATGATTCTTTTTTTTCTAATTATTGGAGATGTAAGGGAAAATCAAATGTAAATACAATGCACATTGCCAAATGGTGGCATAAACAACATATTTATTAAGGAATAAAGAAAGATATAAGTTTGATTTCTAATTGTACTGAATAACCCATATGAACTTCATCAGATTACTTAACAATTTTGAAGCAGAGTTAAAAAGGAATTTTGACCACTTATCATTAGTTTGCTTACCATTTTATTAGGGACATAAGATGCCAATCTCAGAGGTAAAATTTCAGGTCCAGTCCATCCTATGTGTTTGTGTAGCTGTGTAAAAATGGAGATTTGAACCCCAGACTTCAATCCCCAGAAGTCCTTGGCAGTTCCCAGAATTCCCTCTAATCTCACCTGGATCCCCACCTGGACTGAGAACAAAATGGGTATTTAAACTGACTGTACCACTTACTTGTTCTCTGGGCTTCTGCTTCTAGGCACATGCGTCTCTCTACCTAGGAGGCAAGATGTAGTGAGTAGGTTGCACGTGCTTTTCTTATTTTGTATTTCTTTATTTCTTAATTCTAATAATCTTTAATAAGCCTCTAAAAATATAATACTTTTAGTAGAGAAACTAAATGAACTGTTACAGCTGTTAGTTCACTGAAATATGTAGTTCCTGGTGAGAAATTTCCTCCCACTGATGCAGAATTGACCACTATCTCATGTATTATATAGACAGAGTTGCCTAAAGAGCTAAGAAGTTAAGTGAATTATCTAGAGTTGCACAGGCACTATGTGGCAGAGGCATGAGCCAACATTTATTTTTTTCTTTTTTATAATGAATTTAATAATCCTCAATAAATAGGAATAATTCAATATATGTATGAAACTGAGAGAAAATTGTTTGTTATGCTTGTGCCCCATTCTGAACTTCCATTGTTCTCCTCTGTCTAGTGTTTTTGGAGAGATAGAAAAAGACAGACAGACAGAGACAGAGAAAGAGAGAGATAGAGAAAGAGAAGGAAAGGAAAGAACAGAGAGAGATGAAAAGAGTCAAGCACATCCAATTAATACTCCTTCCTTTATTTATTTTTGGCATTCCTATATCAATACTACCAACCTTCTTCAATATAAGCCTTGCTTTTATTTATTTATTGTTTATTTATTTGGTCTTTATTCATATGTCTCTCCTGCTACAACTACTGAATAAAATAGACAAATGAAAAATAAAAGTATAAAGTCCTCAACACATAGTTAGTGTCCCAAAAGGCTTAGTGAAGTTTTAAATTTTAATAGAAAGAAGTTTAAAAAAAGGTTTAAATGGCACAAAGACAGTTAAAGCACCCTATAGATGCATAGCCTAGACAAATCAATTCCCATATTAGCCATTTCTGAAAAATTAAATTTCTTTCTGTAGTTCAAGTTTATTCCCACTTTGGCCAGAGGTGAATGTTACGTTTCATCTTCATTCTTTAGGACTTAACAGTATGTACTTAGCATTAATATGGGTTTTCAAGTTTTCTCTATAATGGTATCATTGCATAAAGTGTTATGCTAGTTCTACTCATTTCATGCTGTTTTTGTCTACAGGGTTCTCCCAAGTTTCCTCTAAAAGTGCCCATTTTGTTCTTTCTTATGACACAAGATCCTATTACATGAAGCCAGATTTTTATCCGCTATATTAGGCAACTATTTCATGTCTCTCATACCAAGTAATAATACATCATAAATATATCTGACCAAATTATGACTTAGTAGATAAGTCCTTAGGAATTATCTGGCATACTGAAAAGTTAAGTAACTTCCTAAAGTAAAAAATTAGTAACAATAGGAGGAAGAATTTGAATCCAAGTCTTTCCAGCTCTAGCATTCTCTTCACTACACCAGGCTGCATCTATAAATTTTAAATTCATGATACTGTTATCTGTTCATACCACATACCCTTCAGCTCTTTGACTAATAAAATCAATGTTTCTTATTTGCCAGTTATGTTGACACCTTGACTTTACTATTGACTTATGAATAACTTTATTATATTTTCCTCTTTCCAACTGCTAGACTAATACTTTGTTTTCCTTCCTATTCCCTCAGCATTGCTTAAAAAGTCAAATGAGATGCATATTACCTCTTACCTCTGACACTTTTGTTGCAAATATGGTAAAAGTTTTATGCCTAAATTCATGAAAATTTTAATGTTAATAACCACAAAAAGTATGACCAGATGCCAGTCTCATTCTATTCATCTCATCCTACTCAGGTACCCAGTTTTATTCACTGAAACTTCTATTTTTAACTGAGAACTTTTCTAGTCTCAAGATAGTTTTTTTCTTAATCTGGTATGTTTGCTTTTCATATTTAGTGTTATAGTCTAAATAATTAAGGAAAATGAACAATGCAATACAATGTTGCTATCTAAAATTCTTATGGGATAGTAATAAATGCCCTTTTACTCTTCTACTCAGAGAAATGTATTTCTCTAATGCAGGTATTACTTATGATAATGGGGATCACAATCTCTCCATATTTTTAATTCTCCATACCACTCTCTCTAAGAAGAGAAATGGTTAAGATAATTATATTTCTTTCCCTATGGTAGGCCAGCAAACTTGGACAATGCTCAGTGCATTCATGCGATAGCTCTTGTTCCTAATCTATTATCATAAAATTTTGAGACAACATGAAGTCCTTAGAATGCTAGGATGCTAAAGGACTTCATCTTGTTCTAATTGAATCTTTCAGGAAACAATTTGGTATGTCCATTGGTTGTTCTTCATTTTCCCTAGACAATTGATCCATTTCCCTCAGTGGCCATTTATTTCAATATCATTCATTCTCTACCTCAAAGAAAGTGATTGATTGATAACATTCTGCAACCTGCTTAAAAACCTCTTCCTAGTAATAATAACAAAAAAGCTCTACCTTGCATAATTGAAATAGTTAAATTTTATAAAAATCTTTTTTTTTCTTTTGTGTTAGGGTGATCATAATGCTGACCTCTAAGAAAAGCAGAAATTAATACTTTCTGTAATAATTACAGATGGCCAAAGTGAGTAACAATGAAATTATGACTTACAAAATACCACAAAGCCAGGAGTAGCAGAGTTTCAACTAAAACCCAGTGAAAATTTTAGAGGCAATTTTTGTTCGTTTTTAATGATTTTCAAGGCAGCTCTATGTAGACATAACAAATAGACCCAAAGGATATATATATTTTTTGCTTCTAGCATTGCTACACCCTGCAACTACAAACTCAGATCATTTAAACTCTTTGGTCCTTAACTTAGTAATTTGTGTAATAGAAATCATTGCATTTGCCATCTGTCTCTTAAGCAGACACAGTCGGTATAAAGTGCCCCATCTTTAATACTATTAATTTAACCCCACATGAGAAGAGAGGTGCTTTAGCCTAATTTAAGGTAATTTTGTTCTCATAATTGTTTCAAAATCAGAAGCAGATGGGCCTTGCAACAATTACATAAATTCTTATTTGTTTGGGAAAATGAAGAAAACCCTACCTGCTCTTTTCCAGGTCTAGTGGGCTGATGAATTATATAACGTCTATGAAGCTTTTGGAAGTAACCAAAGAGAATCTCAATGTGAGGGTGTTATTGCTTTTCAACTCCAAGGTATTGAAACTGCTCTACAAACCATAAAGCTAATGATCCCCATGAGATTGATTGCCTTCAATTCTATTTATTACCTATTTTACTAAAAGGGTTCTGTATTACCTCCATTTGAAATTGAAAAAAGTCATGCTGGTCCTGCTATAAGGGCCAAGGAATCAAAGGAATCATGTACCTTCCAAACCATTGCCCAAACTGCAGGCATTCCTAACAGCTTGTGAGACGGCAATTCCATTTATAGTCATGAGGTTTCAGGGTGGGAGTGTGGATGCAAAAATCTGCCAGAATTGGACTTTTAATGCTGGCATAGATACTATGTTTTGGTCTTTTGGAAAAACAGTTTGAAAACGAAAATAGGAATTCCCCTTAGCCTTTTCCTAAAACACTCTGAAAGGAATGTTCAAAGGAAGGGGAAATCAGTTAAGACTATACTAATATCTCATAAAAAGAGATCAAAATTACTTCTTCTGTGGATTTGACAGAATCAGAAGAAAGTAATAAAGTCACTCATATTTAAATTGCCTAAGAGCTACTGAAATATAAGTTGAGAGTGAAAAGTTGTAGGTTGGGAAGGAGTGAGTAAGAAATCTAATATTTATACTTTCACACACACACATACACACATTATCAAGACCATATTTATAATGTTGGAATGAGACTGTCTAACTTTTGGATTGAAGTGTTTTAGAATGTGGTTACTGGAATCATGCTTTTTGTGATACTGAAATATATGACAAAATAAGCTACAATTTGAACTGTTTGTGCTAGGATCCATAATTCCAGAAGCCTGCTACCATTGAGCTGCTACTATCCAGGACATGACTAGCCCATTTTTCCTCTTGACCAAATTTATTCTTTTTTCATAGAACCTGGAATATATTAGAATTTAACCTTTCTTATTCCCCTTACCACAAAAAATTATATAGCATTAGGGGTACAAAGGAAGAGGAGTAGTAAGGAGGGGGAAAAAGAGAGAGGAACTTTAAAAAAAAAGAAAGATGAAGAAAGGAGAAAAAGAGATTTGATCAGGAGATTTACTGATCAATGTCATTAGTATTACCTCCCATTCCAATCACCCTATATTAGAAGAGAACATTTCCAATTGCCTGGACCAGCACCATAGTTAGTTACTGTGAGAATGCAGTGACTTCCTATCATTGTTTTCCAATGAATGGTCTTTCTTTTGTGATGACTGATGAAGACTTCAATATTCCCTTTCAGAAAATTTTTGCTACTCATGATGGGTGTGGAAGGATGTACCCCCTAGCAGCAACAGTGATTTACAGAAGAAGCATATAGCAGTGAAAGACAAATTGTCCAGGAAAGCCTGAGATGGGAATCTCTACACCACATAGTTTTGTTTTCTATAGTCTACCCTTTCCTTTCCTTTAGTGAATACATTTGCAGGATATTGATTCTAATAAATAGACTTTCTAGCCCTAGAAATAACCTCTTGAGTAACTGTAAGGTCATTAGTTCCTGAATTAAGGCTTATCTAATCAGAGAGCGAATGTCATAAGAAAATACCACAGAAGTGAAGAGCAGTACCAACAAGAGACTTCTAACTTTGAAAAGCTAAAGCCATGTCATCATGGTTGTCCAGATTGGAATCTTGTTAACATTTGTGAAGAAAAGGAGATGGGGGAAGGAAAAAAGAAAGGAAGAGAAAGAGAAAGGAGAAGATGAGAAGTAGAGGATGAAAGAAGGGAAGAGGAGATGTTGGTTGTCTGCCAACTTTTCCCCAAATATGATCATTCATCTTCTGAGCTCTTGTCATTCAACAAGTAGTTCCCCAGGCCTGACATGCTCTCCATCTCCAGATCCATCTTTTAGAAGACTAGACATCACTTCTGGGTAAACATGGTGGCATTCTGGATGTAGTACTCTTCATCTCCTCAGGACCTACCCATATAGACTACCTTAAAAGACAAAAACAAAAAAAAGAAAACAACCAAAAAACAAATTCATATGAATGAAGGGACTCTAAATAAGGGCACAACATTGAAGGTATGTGGGATTTAGGCATTTCTACACTGTAAGAAGGTGAAAAAGCTTCCACCAAAACACAAGCTGATCTACCCTCCTCCACTCACCTAAGGAGCCAAAATCAGAGGCAGCATATTCTAGAATCAGGGAGTGAATGAGGGGCACATCTATGTCCTAGGCAGCTGATTAAGAACACCAAAAACCTACCCCTGAAAGCAGCTAGACCTGAAACTCCAGCAGGCTGAAGAGCTCAGACCATGGGTGCCCTCAGGGAGATAGCACAGAGAAGGGAAGCAAACAGTAGAAACTGTAAAGATTATAGAGCTGGCCTCAGGCAAAATCCTTGCTCCTTAGCTCCTTAAACAGAAAGCCTGCCCTTCTCACTCAGATTTCTGACTGGAAGGGAAGGAAAAACACCCATAGTGATGGCAAACAGTGCCCAGTAACAACTTCCAACACCAAGAAAAACAAGAAGGTACTGACCCTGGATAAGTTTTATGGAAGAAAAGCCCAGACTACAGAGTAAATACAAATAAATGCACCAAAACCTTTCAAAAAATGGAAATTGTCCACAAGCTCTTGAAGAATTTAAATTGGAATTTGTCATAAAGATGGAAGCCTTCTGGCAAGAAAAGTGGGAAATAGTTCAAAAGAAAATAACAGTTTAAAGGACAAGAACTCCCAATTGGAGAAACAGCTGGAAGCCAAAAAACAAAAACAAAAATGGATAGACCAGACCTAAAGGGAAAACTAGTCTTTAAAGACCAGAATTAGGCGATTGGAAGACAATGATCTTGCAAATCAGCAAAAAGTAATAAAGCAAAGTCAAAAGACTGACAAAATAGAAGAAAACATAAAGTATCTCGACAAGATGATAGATCAGGAAAACTGATTGTGAAAAGACAATTTGAGAATCATTGGTTGACCTGAAAACTCAGAAATAAACAGAAATCTTAACATCACATTAGAAGAAATTATTCAAGAAAACTGCCTTGATTTCTTAAACAAGGGGGAAAAATAGACATTGAAAGAGGTCATAGAACACCCTCTACACTAAATCCTCAAAAGACAACTCCCAGGAATGTAATTGCCAAATTCAAGAACTTCCAAGCTAAAGAGAAAATTTTACAAGAAGCCAAAAAAGAGACAATTCAGATATGGAGCACCAATCATGATTACACAAGATCTGGAAGATTCCACTCCAAAGGATCGCAAGGCTTGGAATATGATATTCAGAAAAAGGCAAGAGAATTGGGTCTTCAACAAAGGATCACCTATCCATCAAAACTGACTATATACTTCCAGCAAAAAGTATGGGCATTCAACAAAATAGAAGATTTCCAAGGATTTGAAAAGAAAAGACCAGAACTAAGTGGAAAATTTGATATCCAAACACAAAGATCAAGAGAAACATAAAAAGGTAAATAAGAGAGGGAAAAGGGGAAAAAATTTTATTCAAATTTCTTCCTTAAGGGCATTAATAAGATCAAATTATTTATATTCATATATAGGGAAATGTTATTTGTAACTTTCAAAAATTATATTAACCGTTAATTAGAAAAATCATTCATAGGAAGAGATTGGGGTAATAAGTGATATAAGATGATACACAAAAAAAAAAAGAAAAAGGGAGGTAGGAATCAAAGGTGGCACCAAGAGATACTTGAAGAAAAAAGATAAATAGGATAATCTTTATCACACAAAGATGCATATGGGAAGGGGAAGGGAAGAATACTCATAAGAAGGAGAGGAAGAGATTGCTAATAGGTAATACTTAAACCTTACTCTCAGTGAAATAAGTTCTGAGAGGGAAGAGCATATAAACCTAATGGGGTATTGAATTCTATCTTACCCTACAAGGAAAGTGAGAAGGGAAAACTAAGGGGGGTAGAGAGGTGGGGACTAAAAAAGGGAGGGAAAGAGAGGGGGTAGGGAACTTAACAGACCATAAAAAAATAAGAAGAAGGGAACAAAAAGGGTGGGGGCAGAAAGGGAAGCATATTAAGAATGGGGATTAGGAAGACTGATTAAAAGCTAACCACTGGTTTAAAGGAATATAGCAAAAGAAGAAAGGATAGAACTTGGAGAGGATATCAAAATGCTGGGGAATACACAAGTGGCAATCATAACTTTGAACGTGAATGGGATGAACTCACCCATGAAACGAAAACAAATAGCAGAGTGGATTAGAAAACAAAAGCCTACAATATGTTGTCTACAAGAAACACGCATGAGGCCAATAGACACTCACTAGGTTAGAATTAAAGGTTGAAGCAAAACCTATAGAGCCTCAACTGGGAGAAAAAAGGTAGGAGTATCAATCATGATATCTGACAAAGCCAAAGTAAACATAGATCTGAACAAAAGGGATGGGGAAGGTTACTACATCCTGATAAAAGGCAGTATAGACAATGAGGAAATATCAATAATCAACATGTATGAACCAAATGGTATAGCATCCAAATTTCTAAAAGAGAAACTAGTGGAATTGAAGGAGGAAATAGATAGTAAAACTATACTAGTGGGAGAACTGAATTTACCACTATCAAATTTAGATAAATCAAACCAAAAAATAAATAAGAAAGAGATAAGAGATGTGAATGAAATCTTAGAAAAATTATAGTCAATAGATATATGGAGAAAAATAAATAGCAACAAAAAGGAATACACCTTCTTTTCAGTAGCACATGGTACATTCATAAAGATTGACCATGTACTAGGTCATAAAAACATGGCAAACAAATGCAGAAAAGCAGAAATAATAAATGCAACCTTTTCAGATAATATTGCAATAAAAATAACAATCAGTAAGGGTACATGAAGAGCTAAATCAAAATTAATTAGAAATTAAATAATATGATTCTCCAAAATCAGTTAAAGAACAAATCATAGAAATGATTAATAATTTCATTGAAGAAAATGAAAATGATGAGACATCCTTTCCAAATCTATGGGATCCAGCTAAAGCAGAACTCAGGGGGAAATTTATATCCTTGAGTTCATATATTAAGAAATTATGGAGGGCAGAGGTCAATGAATTGAATATGCAAATCAAAAAACTTGAAAGAGACCAAATTAAAAATTCACAGATGAAAACTTAATTAAAGATCCTAAAAATTAAGGGAGAAACTAATAAAATTGAAAGTGAAAGAACTATTGAACTAATAAATAAGACAAGAAGCTGGTATTTTGAAAAAAAATAGAGAAAGTATTGGTCAATCTAATAAAAAAAGGAAAGGAGAAAACCAAATTAATAGCATCATAGATGAAAAGGGAGACCCCGCCTCCAATGAAGAGGAAATTAAGGCAATCATTAAAAACTATTATGCCCAATTATATGGCAACAAATATGGCAATCTAGGGGATATGAATGGATATTAAAAAATATAAATTGTCTAGATTAACAGAAGAAATAGAATTCTTAAATAATTCCATATCAGAAAAAGAAATTGATCAAGCCATCAAAGAACTTCCAAAGAAAAAATCCCCAGGGCCTGATGGATTCAAAAGTGAATTCTATCAAACATTCAAAGAACAATTAATCCCAATATTATACAAACTATTTCACATAATAAGCAAAGAGGGAGTTCTACCAAATTCCTTTTATGCCACAAATATGGTTACTGATACCAAAGCCAAGCAGGTCAAAAAAAGAGAAAGAAAACTATAGACCATTCTCCTTAATGAATATAGATGCAAAAATCTTAAATAGAATACTAGCAAAAAGACTCTGGCAAGTTATCATGAGGGTTATTCATTATGATCAGATGGGATTTATATCAGGAATGCAAGGATGGTTCAATATTAGGAAACCATCCATATAATTGACCATATGAACAAGAAAACCAACAAAAATCACGATTATCTCAATAGATGCAGAAAAAGCCTTTGACAAAATACAACACCCTTTCCTATTGAAAAAACTAGAAAGTATTGGAATAGAAGGGCCTTTCCTAAAAATAATAAACAGTATATACCTAAAACCATCAATTAATATCATTGGCAATGGGGATAAACTAGATGCATTCCCACTAAGATCAGGAGTGAAACAATGATGCCCATTATCACCTCTATTATTTAACATTGTACTAGAAACACTAGCAGTAGCAATTAGAGAAGAACAAGAAATTGAAGGTATTAAAACTGGCAATAAGGAGACCAAGCTATCACTCTTTGCAAATATGATGGTCTACTTAAAGAATCCTAGAGAATCAACTAAAAAGTTAGTAGAAATAATCAACAACTTTAGCAAAGTTGCTGGATACAAAATAATCCCACATAATTCATCAGCATTTGTATATATCTCCAACATGTCTCAGCAGCAAGAATTAAAAAGAGAAATTCCATTTAAAATCAGCCTAAACAATATAAAATACTTAGGAATCTATCTGCCAAGACAAACACAGGAACTATATGAACACAACTACAAAACACTTTCCACACCATTAAAACTAGATCTAAACAATTGGAAAAACATTAAGTGCTCATGAGTAGGATGAGCTAATATAATAAAAATGACCATCCTACCCAAACTTATTTACTTATTTAGTGCCATACCTATTAAACTACCAAAGAACTTTTTTACTAAATTAGAAAAAACTATAACAAAATTTCATTTGGAAGAACAAAAGATCAAGCATATCCAGGGAAATCATGAAAAAAATGTGAAAGAAGGTGGCCTTGCAGTACCAGATCTCAAACTATACTATATAGCAGTGGTCATAAAAACAATTTGGTACTGGCTACGAGACAGAAAGGAGGATCAGTGGAACAGACTTGGGGTAAGTAACCTCAGTCAGACAGTCTATGATAAGCCCAAAGATCCCAGCTTTTGGGACCAAAATCCATTATTTGATAAAAAACTGCTGGGAAAATTGGAAGACAGTATGGGAGAGAATAGGTTTAGATCAACATCTCACACACTACACCAAGATAAACTCAAAATGGGTGAATTACCTGAATTTAAAGAAGGAAACTCTAAGCAAAAACACATAATAGTATACATGTCAGATGTTTGGGAAAGGAAAGACTTTAAAACCAAGTAAGAGCTAGAAAAAATTACAAAATGTAAAATCAATAATTTTGATTACATCAAATTAAAAAAGTTTTTGTACAAAGCTCATGCATACAAAATTAGAAAGGAAGCAACAAATTGGGAAACAATCTTCATAACAAAAACCTCTGACATAGGTCTAATTACTCAAATTTATAAAGAAGTAAACCAATTGTACAAAAAATCAAGCCAGTCTCCAATTGATAAATGGGCAAGGGACATGAATAGGCAATTTTCAGTTAAAGAAATCAAAACTATTAATAAGCACATGAAAAAGTGCTCTAAATCTCTTATAATCAGAGATGCAATTCAAAACAACTCTGAGGTATCACCTCACACCTAGCAGATTGGCTAACATGACAGCAAAGGGAAGCAATGAATGCTGGAGGGGATGTGGCAAAGTTGGGACATTAATGCATTGTTGGTGGAGTTGTGAATTGATATGACCATTCTGGAGGGCAATTTGGAACTATGCCCAAAGGGTGCTAAAAGACTGTCTGCCCTTTGATCCAGCCATAGCATTGCTGGGTTTGTACCCCAAAGAGATAATAAGGAAAAAGACATGTACAAAAATATTCATAGCTGTGCTCTTTATGGTGGCAAAAAATCAGACATCCTTTAAGGATAAATTTGTGTTCTACTTTAATATGACAATTTTCCTGATTCTCCCCAGTTGTAATAGCTTTCTGCCTCCCCCAATGATCTTGTACTTATTTATGTCCTTTTTCTATCCCATCTACAATCCTAGAAGAATGTCCTTTTCACTAAGGGATAGGATTGTCTCGTTTTCTGAATATCCTCTGATTTAACAAGGTGTTTATACTCAATTGGGGCTTAATTAATATTTGTTGAATTGAGTTGATCTGCATGCCAAAACCTGAATCTGTACCATTAGCAAAAGCCTTCTCTCCCCTATTCCAGCATGACATATGTTCTTAAGTTATTATGGCCCTTCCAGCTATTGTTGAAACAACTCTATCTATGCCATAATCCCATAGACATAGAAGTAATCTCATGTAGTTGCTTGTCATCTTATTGAAGTATAAAATGTTAAAATATATTTGCTTACAATAAAATGCATACACAGGTCATTACTGAGATCTATTAAAGACTATGTCAATATGTTTCCTATTATTTTCATTAGTTGATATCTCTTTAAATTATTTTTTTAAATGTTGAAACCCAGGGAAAGGCTGTTCCCCCCCCCCCATATTACCTATGTATATCTACTATTCAATGGCTCATCTTTGAAGAGAATATATGCACATATACTTATACATGTATGTAGATACAATACTCACCTTCAACACCAATAGAGCATGAAAAGATATACATATATAATGATGGGTGTTAGGAAGAGGGAGAAAAGGTAAGGTCATGATGATATATCATGACATCCCCTAATGAATAAGATTACTTATCAATCATCACTTTCACATAGTAAAACTGGTACATTATAGAGCAACACATTTCTATTCATCATAAGGACTTACAACATTCTCCTTATTTTTATATTCATAAAATAGCAATTTAAGTTTCTTACCTTCTTTATATGAATTTCTTTTTAATGCCAGCAGAAATGTCATATAAAATGTTTTTTCAAAGCCCCTTACACTTCTAGATTTGTTCAATTAGTTCTTCATAGCATGCGGAGTAAAATGGAAGCCAATATCTCATCTGAATTATGTGTGGGATGCCAATAAACTAAAATAACAAGATTTTATTGGGATAAAGTAAAATGAGCATATATTTAAAACTTAGCAATTGCATCCAAGACAATTGCCATCTAAGTAGTTTTTGGACTCTAGTCTACTGTTCAATAAAACCCCTCTGGCAAAATGCATTCACATTGATTTAATGTTGTTATTTGTTATTCATATATGAAATTTAACACAGGAATTCATTTTTCTCTTAAACATGGAGTATCTGGTCACAATGTATGCATTACTCATACTGAAACACAATTCTAACTGTTTTAGGGCTATTCCAGTCATTGAGTAAATTCTCTCCCCAGTACAAGAAACAATTGATTCTTTTCCCTGAAGAGTGAATGCCCTTCCCACAGTCTGCATGATTGTTTTCTTTCTTCTTTCTTGCAGCATAAGGACCATATTGCTGCATGCCAATAGAATACCCATTTTAAAGATGTTACAAGTGATGTTGAGATATTTTGTGACAAAGTTCATTTGGAAAATAGCTATAAGACTTATTGAGTTCCTTATTGCCAATAAATCACAATGTACATCTGCAAACGTCTTTCTATAGGCTTTCTTTGACACAGGTTTTCTTGGGAAAGAAAATATTTCCAATTTAATATTAAAATCTTACCTGCTAATAACTCATGTTGCCATATAAGGGGATAAGCAAAACATGTATCTCATCTTGTGTCTGGATTATTTCATTGGTAAAAGGGTGAAGAGAAACCAGTACCATTCATCACTCTAACTGCCTCTGGTTGTTTTTCCCTCCTCTAGTGTTTTTTGAATAGCAACTATGTTATATGATATATTTACAGATAACTTTCCAACTGTCTTAAAAATGAATACTGAGTTAACATTTCAGAAAACATAACTTCAAACTTATTCAGATTGGGATGGATCCCTTGGAGTTTTCTTTTATAAATGATATTCTTAGATCACCCTTAGGCAATGTGAGAAAAAAAAAACAAGCTCTCTAGATCCAGTGTGAGAGATTGAATATCATTAGTCTGCAGATAGCTTTGAAACTCCAAACCTCTAACTTTTCTGGGAAGCGGACAGCTTTCGTGTTTTGTAATTCCCCATGAGAGCATCTTTGGAAGACTTTAGTAATTCCATCCAGTGACTCAGAGATAAGGCCACAGATGGACACCAGGTCTTTAACCTGCCAAAGAGTCCCTTTCTTGTGTATACATTGTATAAAGACCATTAATCATATATTCTAGGCTTGATTATTACACATATTATGTGTGTGATTTTGGGAAAGCCACTCTCAGTCTCATTTTCCTCATATGTAAAGAAATAATGTGATATATTACCTTCCATGGTAAAGCTGTTGTGAGAAAAATTAACTTTGAACTACAGTGATAATAATGATAATGATAGGATTTACTTGATCATTTGAAAAGCACTTGATATATTGTAAATTATGTGATTCTCACAATACAGCAATCTTGTGAGTTAGATTATATTCTTATCTTTATTTTATTGTAAGAAAGTGAAGCAGGCAGAGGCTAAATGACTTGTCCAGGGTCATAATGGTACTATGTATTTGAGAGTGACTTCAAATTCAAGTCTTCCAGACTCTAATTCTGGCTCTTTACTACCTTCCAAGTTGAATTATTCTGAGTTAAAGAAGTAGTGGCTTGGTTTCATGAATGGGGCATTAATTTTTCAATTGGGATAACATTACAAATCACTTTGGATCCATATTTGCTGTGTAAGTATTCAAAATTGTTTAATCTCTCATAGCCTCAGATTTCTCATCTGAAAAATAAAGGTATTAATATGTCTACTGTCTATCTCATGGGGGGGTTATATATAGCATTTTTATAAAATCTGGTATTATGATTAATCAATAGTGATTTAGACTACTTTTATATAACTCTTGATAGCTTTGATTTTTTTTTTCCTTCTGAAAATTATCTCTTCATATCCTTTGACCATTGATCAACTGGGGAATGGCTCTAATTAAAAAAAAATAATCAGTTCCCTATTTATTTGAAAAAACAAGGCCTTTATTAGATACATCAACAGTAAACATTTTTCTGTTTCCTGTTTTCCTTCTAATTTTGGCTGCATTAGTTTGTGGAAAACCTTTTAATGTTACATAATCAAAAATTATCCATTTTATTTCCCATGATCCTCTCTATCTAAATCTAATCTATAGGTTTGACAGGTAAATCTTTCCCTATTTCCTTAATTTACTTATGATATCATTCTTTATGTCTAAATCATTTGCTCATTTTGGTCTTAATCTAGTATATACCAAATAATTTTGAATATATTAATACATATCTGAAATATTCATTTGCCTTTTTATGCCTCTTAATTTATGAGTTCCATGCCATAAGACATGACTAATTAAGCTTTATAAATCCCTATAACTTCCTAAATTCTGCCTTTTTACTTTGCTGCATTGCATCCATTAGAAGGAAAAAATAAAGGAGAGATAAAGACATGTCATTTCTTTCATTAGTTCTCAAAGAGACCAGTCATCAAAATTCATGCTCTAAAAGGCAGAATGACATATAGCATGAAGGACTGGAGTCAGAGTCAGGAAATTTGTGTTCAAGACTCACCTCTCACACTAACTGTGATTTAGGGCAAATCACTTTTATTCTTACTGTCTTGGGAAATTTCTATCACTAAAAATTACATAAGAATTACCTCTCTGGGAAGATAGAAAATCCAACTATCTGCTCTAAAATATAGGTTCTGTTCATATATCGAATCAAATGTTCGGGGAGAAAAAAATGCATCCATTGAAGAAATTTATAAAGTAAAATAATGAAGACTTACCAGAGACCAGGTATTTGGGAGGCAAAATGGTCAATGAGACTAATCAGTCTGACATAAAAACTTATTGGAAAAGAGCTATCAGGTAAAACTATACTAGACAAAACTGCTTCTATCTCTGTAAGAGCTTCCAAAAATACTTTTGATTAGAAAATGTTTAAGAGAAGCACTGAGAGTCTGTTTCCAAAGTTACCTTGAAGCCAGAGTTACTGACACTCTCTCTAAGTCAGCCCACCTTTAGCAAAAACAAAAAAAGATGTTAAATGTGAAAAATGGTTGAATATGAATCTGATTTGATGAACTGACCAAAATTGAGACTCCAAGCCCTGTAGGGTGCTACACTGAGAGTATAAATAAACATTTCCAATAGTTATGTGCACATGAGCAGTTTTCTTATATCCTGTCCTCCTCCTCCCTATGTGTCTTTTCAAAATGTTCAAAGAATTTTCTTCCACTTTTACATGGAGATTATGATATTAACAATAATTTCTGTAATCTAATTCCTCACTCAGTTCATTAAAGTTTAATGCAGTCTGGCAAAGGCAATTCTAGCAAAAACATAATCTGCATAAAACATGAGGCCACATGAAATAGTTATTCAGAAGGGGATTGAGGCTTCCAGTGTTGACTATTACAATTTAATCCTATGCCCTGGGAAGTGTGTGTGTGTGCGCACACACACACACACACACACACACACACACACACACACACACACTTTCACAAGTTTCCAATGCAGAGTTGAGGAAAGGTTCATCACTGAATCAATCATCTTTTTTTTTTTCTTCTCTGTAGGCACTTCCAAGCTCCATTCCAATCACAGGTATGTAGGTGTATATTACTGTAAGAATTGTCAAAACTGACACCTCATTGGCATGTGTGCATTAGTCCCCAAATGAATCTCAAGATATAATTCAGCCTTCATACCTTATTTGTTTGAGGATTTCTAGTGGTTCAATTTCTAGTGGTTCACCTGTAAGACCGGTGGTGGGAATAGCTATTTGTCACACGTAGCCATGAAACATACTCCCTTTGTGCGATTTTAGCTGACTGCAACATGGCACCAAAAGGTATTCATCTGTACTTAGGTCTAATTAAGCCAGGAAACTATCCAAAGACAACCATAGCATTAATTCTGACACGAATGTGTAACCCCAAAGTAGAAAAGAGGCAAAGGAAGCCCATTTGTCCCTCAGTTTCAATGAGCCTCTCTTCTATTCTCCCAGAAGTCTAGCTTTTGTGATCATTTGTTGTATAAAAATCACTGAGGCTGGGTCTGTGATTTCATTGGCAATGGAACCAGCTCTAAGTGAGAGTTTGCAGCCATGCGCAACTGCAGCTCTTTTGCAGTTTAGAGTTTCAGAAAGTTGTCTGGAAGTGCTGAGAGGCTGAAAACACAATCAGTGTGTGCCTGACACAGGAGTTGAGTGTGACTTTTCCTAACTTTTTCTACTATGCAGGCTGCCTCTCTAAATATTCTTAAGTAAATGAATTCATCATTTAAGTAAGTAAATTAAATCATCTATCTGAAACTCAAAGGCAGTAAGATATTACTTCTCTCAATGAATTGTGGACAAGGAGGATATTTGGTGTTAGTAAAGTGCCTGTCATCTTTTAATATTTCAGAACTAAATACAAAGCCACATTCCCAATCAATCTTTTGTAATCTGTTCATTATTTTGTTTTAGTCTAGACTTGTGATAATATATGCGCACACCTACTTGTTATTGTCATTCAGTTGTGTCTGATTCTTTGTGACCCCATATGATGTTTTCTTGGTAAAGATGCTGAAGTAGTTTGTCATTTCCTTCTGTAGCTCATTTTATAGATGAGGAATATGAAGAGGTACAAATGTGAGGGTTATTTTTAAAGGTTGAACTGGATTATTCAAGATTAGGGTCACTAGAAATTTTATGAAATGCCAAAGAAATTTATTTATAAAATTTATTTATAAAATATAGAAAGAGTGAAAGTAAGAAAATAATAGAGAGGATAGAGTAAGATATCTAGCTTAAGCACTAAGTATTTTGCTCCAGCCCTTGGCTCAACCCAGGCAGGTCTACTTAGCCAGAGCTGAGGACCTGGAAGCAGGAAGCCTCTCTTGATAGGGTAGGTCTCTCCTGTGGCTAATCCCTTCAGAAAATCTAGGAAAGGAATCAGCTCTTTTCACTCACCATGTCTCAAAGGGCAGACTCACCACGTCCAAGGTTTCAGGTCCAGTTAGCAGATTCTTCATCAGCCTCCAACTCAAACTTAGAACTCTAGAAGAACTCCAAGGAATGAGAGAACTCTCTTCACTTGTAACTCCTTTTAAAGATGCTTCTTTATGTCATTTCCTGTGCCTTCCTCCACTTTTTACATGGGCAAATTATAATCTATAGTTTTGCTTAGGACTGCCCAGGGGACAGTCAGTCGATTCTGATTCATCTCCCACTATCGCACACACACACACACACAGGGGTCACAGACCTCCCCCACTCAGTTGTAAGTATTTATACTTTTGATGAGTAAATCTAAAAATGGGCAGGGGAGTTAATTTAGTCTTAACAATCAGGGGACAGTTAATTTCACTTTCACAACCAGGAGAGAGTTAATTTAATCTTCACAGGAACTCAAGCAAACAGGTTAACTGACTTGCCCAGGGTCACATAGGTAGTAAATATGTGAAGGCAGATTTGAACTCAGGAAGTTGAGTCTTCCTAAGTCCAGACCCAACTCTCTATCCACTGCCTCCTACCTGTATATGCAAACTCTTATTTTTGCCCTCACCTTCTCTACCTAGCAAGATTGTGTTGAAGGTACAAATCTTTGGGCAAAATGGTTTTCCACATTACCCCTATGGAAATTTGGGTGAGTTTACTTTTACTTGGCAATAGTGTCAATGCATTTTACTTACTTTGCAATTCTCTCCCAAGTAAATCTTTTTCTACTATCAATAATAGTTACCATTTATATAGTGATTCATGGTTAACAAATTATTATGCTTATGTTATCTCTGATGCTATTTCAATTTATGGTTCCTGCCTCATCTGATACTCTAGTAAATCCAAGGTAAATCTAGATGACATTTAGAAGTTTTCAGGAGGCTAAAACCAGAGAAAATAATTGAAAATGATTGTTTAAGATGATCACACAATGAGCCTTTAATCAATACAAATTCATTCCAAAGGAATATGTATTATATGATTTTGAACCTATTCATCTATGTTTTAAATCAATGTTTGCCTTTATACCCTAGTCCCATCATAAAAATAACACAAAATAGTAATTTATACCACTTATATAGCACTTTGAAATTTACAGAATGTTTTCAAATATTATCTCATTTTGTCTTTGCAAAACCTGAAAGGTAGGTTCTATAAAAGACTCATTAATGAACTCAGCATCACACTGTGAGAAGAATTTTGGGTTTAGTCCAGAATTTGTTACCTTTTAATCCATTCTTAACTCAACTCATCAATGTTTCAAAGTATAAAGAACCTTGGAACTGATTGTAGTCCCAGATCTATCACTAAGTAGCTATGTAAGTTGAAACTTGGCCTTGATTAACCTTCATTTTTTCAACTTTAAGATGAAGGTGTTGACTAGATGAACTCTAAGATCCCTTCAAATTCAATGACATTTGATACTTTATTAAAAGCAAGGCTCATAGTAACACTAAAAATAGTGCCTTTAAATTGTGCCTTAAAGTTTGCAGAAAAAAAAAAACACTTTTAAAACATTACTTAACTTGATCTCATAACAGTCCTATGGAATAGATGCTATTATCCTTATCTTACAAATGGTATAACTAAAACAATGAGGTATTTGGACAGAATTATACATTTACCATATGTTTGAAGGATTGTTCAAAGTCCAGTCTTCCTGATTCCAATCCCAGCATGCTATAGTTTCTATCTGTCTAAAAAAATACTTTTTATTCCCAAAATTGAGGTTTAAATTGTTTAAAAAAAACACACAATTTTGCAGAAATAAATTTTGCTTTTAACATTTACAGAACTTTTCTTATTCTTATTCTTTTATCCAGGGATCTGGTACCACCAGAAAAGAAACATCTCTTTAGTAACACACACACACACACAAACTAGAAAGATTTTATTCTGCACTTTCATTAAAATATTACATTTCATCCATTTCTTTTTTAGTGGGATCTCTTAACTCTCTCATCACTCTGGGTATTGTGAAGTCACGTAAATTGAGTTGTATGTAGAGTCAGTTAGACTTAAGTATCAAACTGAGTTTTTTCTTATTCTTATTTTGTACCTTAAAATATTTTTATTCAACATTCTTACTTTAAAAAATGTTGAATTCTAAATTCCCTCCTTCACTGTAGCTCCTCCCTCACCCCTAAAGAATGCAAACAAAATGTTACTGATTATACATGTGAAGTCATACAAAACACATTTCCATACATGACATGTTACCAAACAAAGTCGAGAAAATGAAAAAAGTATGCTTCAATCTGCACCCAGATTTCATCAGTCGTCTCTTCAGAGGTGGAGAGTATTTTTCATCATGAGTCTTTTTGCAATTATCTAAGATCACTGTACTAATTAGAGTAGCTAAGTCTTTCATAGTTTATTGTTGTAATAATATTGTTACTTTAAACAGTGTTCTGGTTCTGCTCACTTTACTTTTCATTAGTTCATGTCTTTCCTGTTTGTTTGTTTTTTTAAATATCCTACTTGTCCTGTCTTATAGCACAATAATATTCTATAACAATCATTTACCATGACTTGTTCAATCATACTCCAATGGATGGGTATCCCTTCAATTTCCATTTCTCAGACAGTGGCATTTTTCAGTGAATGGTCACAGGTTTCTGTATTTTCTCCTACTTTGAACAAGTATTGTAGAAGATCAAATGTTATACTTAAAGTCAGGAAGTCCTTGGTTAAAGTATTAGCTGTGATAAAAGCTATGTGATCATGGGCATGTCCCTACACCTGACTGAGTTTCAGCTTTCTTATCTATAAAATAAAGATGGAGAAGGCCAGTGACACTGCCTTCCTTGCTCTTCATATAACAAGATATTTCATATACTACATATATGTATTTTCCCTGGTTATCTTTCATGCATGAAATGACCTCCTTCCTTATCTCTGCCCCCCTGGCGCCTCTGGTTTACTTCAAATTCCAACTAAAACCTCCCTTCGACAAGAAGCCTTTTGCTAATAATCCCTCCAAATTCAAGTACTTTCTCTCTGTTGATTATTTCTAATTAATCCTGTATATATAGCTTATTTGTACATAAATGCTTGCCTTATCAATTGTCTATTTTTTTATATCCCCCATCACTTAGCACAGTGCTGGCACATTTGTTATTCGGTCATTTTCATTTGTGTCTGATTTTTCTTGGCCTTGTATGGGATTATCTTGGCAGAAGTACCAAAGTTGCTTGCCCTTTCCTTATCTCACTCATTTTACAGATGAGGAACTGAGGCAAATCAGGGTTAAGTGACTTGTTCAGGTTCACACAAGTTAAGAGTCAGAGGCTAGACTTGAACTGAGGAAAATAAGTCTTCCTGACTTTAGGACCTGAACTATTTGCACTACACCAGTTAGCTGCCTGGCACCTAGTACATACTTAATAAGTGCATATATCCTGACTATGCTAGATGGCTTCTGAGGCCCATTCAGCCTTTAAACCTTTGATCCAATCATCCTTGAATGGGTATCTGATAATCCATTATTTTTAAGGAAGGAACAAAAAATGCAAACAGGATAAAGATATCTGTCCTATATGCTGGCACGTCACAATAATTATCAGGACAAATTGATGAACTGGATTCAAATCTGTGATTTGATGGTTTCTATGATAGGTGGCATATACTTGCTACACCTGAAAATAATGAGTTTTTTTTTTACTTTTTAAAAAAAAGTAAAGTGATACCCATGTCTACATTATTGTAAAATTTACTGCTGTGTTCTCTGAAATAATAAGTTGTTTTAGTACAAAGCCAACAGTACTAATTTGCATGTACAAAAACACAATAATGTCTAAGTTGAGTTGCAGTATGGAGTGAGAAAGGAGACTACTGGGGTTTGAGAGTAATGATCATTTTCTTTTATAAGTCTCATGAGTATCTACCCAATAAGAACCCATGCTGATCTCCTGTAGCAGCTCACCCCATACAAGTGGTTATAAACTGTGTGCAAAGCGGAAGGCAATTTTATTGCAAATTTTTTTTTTTAGCATGAAAGACTCATTTTCTGGGAGGTCCCAAAGGGGTGGCAGTCATGCAGTGTTGTTTAAACAAACTCATTACTGTACAAGCAATCCTGCAGAAGCCTTCCATTGAACAGAATAGATTAAAGAATATAAACATATGCCTCTAAACAAGCACTTGAGATGAAAGAAGAGCTCCAGCTTCAAGGAAGCAGTCTAGGGATTTTCAAAAGAAACTATAGCCACAGAACATAGGCTCTCAGAGTGAGTTAGAATTGGAACTGAGAACAACAATCTACCATCTGGGATAGGTTATGATCACAGGGGAAGTTAGTGAGTCCAATGGCTAGGCAGAGGAGAAGAAAATGAGGAAAAGGCATAAAGTAGTCTTGCAGGGTAGGGGGGGAAAGGGAAAAAGAAAAGAAAAATGAGAAGGAAAGACCAGAGTTAGAGTGATCCTAGGATCATGATAAAGATCCCAAATGATCCCAACTCCACTAAGCTAGTATCACAACATTGGGAAAGGTTAGAAAGAAAGAAAAGAGGAAGAAAGGAAGTGAGAAAGGAAGAGAAAAAGAAGGCAGGTATGAGGAGCAGAGAGAAGGGGAAAAGAGGTATATAATGATGGAGAGCAGAACAGTCATACCAACAATGGCCTTGGGTTTTATCTTCACAAAGGATGACATAATGTGCTTAAATCCAATGGAGAAAGAGCAAGGATTGTGTCCTACTTAGTAACTTGGGAGAAGGAATGGTTCAAAGGCACCAGCAGTTCTTGCTGAGATGTTGCTCAGAAGGACCAAGTCATGCTGTTCTTAATAGCCATCATACTCGTTTATTTTCAAAGATGGCCAATCATGGTGTAAAATCTTGATTTGAATTGAATTTAAATGAGACCAACTTCACAAAATTTCAGCCTCACTCTCTCTTTGAGAATCAATGAATTCCAATGGCAGAACAAAAGAGAGAAGGACTCAAGATAGCCCAGGATACAGTGGATGAGTTTGGCACCTTTGACGTCTGACCAAGCTAAGAGGGCTCCACAACTCTTGCTTCAGTGGCCTTCATGGTCACATGAACAAATTGCTCTTCTATGCCTATTCCATCAGGAGAAGTTTTCACATGCTTGAGGTAGATACCTCTCTAACTCACCAAGGGGTTTGTGATCCATTACCTTCAACTTTTTTAGCCTGTCAGCTGAGATGATTTACCCAGGTGGTGTTGCTGAACATACCCTAGCATCTTGAGTCACAGAAGTCACAGATGAAAATTGGGTGGAAGGTGAACACCAGAGATGGATGAGTAGTCCCAAAAAGGGTTGAGTGACATGCCATATCAGAGGTGTTAGTCCTTTCTGAACACCATACTTCTGAACTCATACTAATATGAGAACAAGTGAAGTGATCACAACAAAAAAGATGCAGAAAGTGAAATTTAGATACTTGGACAAATCAACAAGAGGGAAGGGGGCAAGGGGCTAACATAGCTCCTCACAACTAGAACTTTAATACATAGAACATAGGAATTCACCTGTACAAAGTGATTGGGAAGAGGAACCAAGTCCAATAGCTTGTGCTTCTGGCAGTCCATGTTATTGATGAGGCATGGACAAGAGAAGTCTGAAATTCATTGTAATCTCAGTTTGCAGCCAGAACATTAAATAAATCTTTCTACTTTGCAGGGTTTTGAGCTTGGATCAGTAGTATTCATCATGTATCTATGAGGCAAGAGTACAGTATAGTCTAAAGGTTCACACATATAGAGTTGGGATCAGGTGTGTTGTGAAACTCAAATGAGATAATTCATATAAAACATTTTGTAAACCTTAAAGCATTATATAAATGCCAGTTATTATTATTACTAATGAAAGGTCACCATAGCCTCCAGTCTGGCAAAGACTTCATTCTTTGAGCTTTCTACTGTACCCCTGCTAAACTCAAGTAATTTTTGAAGAGCAATATGGTGGTATAGTGATAAATATTTAACAGTTGGACTGGGATAGGAGAGAATGGGATATGTATTCATATTTTAGATTTAATTTATATTACTAACGTTATGTCTAGACAATCAACAGAACAATAAATCAAGGCCTGGTTTGTAAGAACTGTGGATTTCTGACTTATAAATGCATACATTGTGCTAGGAACTGAGGAAACAAAGTAAAAAATGAAGAATCCTGTCTCCTAAGAGCCTACATGAGAGAAAAAGGGAAGGGGGGGGTGGCATAATATAGACTGTTGTAGTAGATGATTCCCTAAGGCCCTCTCTAGTGTTAAATGCCTGTGATTGTGTTTCTCATGAATAACTGATTTTATCATCACCTTGAATTTAATGAGTAAAGGTAGTTAGATGATGAAGTGGATAAAGCATGAAGCCTGGAGTCAAGAAGAACTGGGTTCAAATGTCACCTCAGATACGTACAAGTCACAATGTCATTTTCTTCATATGTAAATGGGGATAATAAGAGCAGCTATCTACCAGGTTGTAGTGTGAATGAATGAGAAAACAATTTAAAAGCACATAACAGTGTCTGGTACAGAATAGGCATTTAATAAATATATATGTTCTTCCTTTCTTCTTAGAGGGAAGTTAGAGTGACAAAGAGTATTAAACATGTAGATTTGAAGAAATAGTGCTTCTATAGTGAGAGAATAGATTAGGTGAGGGAGAGATTCACATTCTATCAGATGTTGTGATAGAGGGATGGATGTTAATGCCAAAGTATATAGAGGAAGAAAACACTCTTATTTTTGTAGTTAATTTAATCCTAGAAATAATTTTTATATCAAAACATATTAGTTGGACTAATGTGAATCACAGTTTGAAGAACTTTCATTTGAGGTTTTCATGAGAAAGGTACCCAAGATGAGAATCATTCTGCTCATCGTTAGCTGCAGTACTCCCTAAAAGTAGAACCATAACTAGCAATTTGGGAAGTTGGTAACAGGAAATCATAGAGAAATATCTCTGATTCTGGACCTCTACAACTTATTGTTTGGTGTATGGGGTGTTCAGGGAGGGGTAGTATCTCTGGTATGGAGGGCTTGTTGTGCCCCTCTAGGGCAGCTCTCCAGCCTCTGACCCCCACCTGACACCCAGCTCTCACTTGTGGCTCCCAGTAGCTGCTAGCATGCAGCAGCGGCCACACCCCAGGCAACGGCTTCGACAGGCCGGCTAAACCTTGTGAGGGTAGCCATCGGGTCATTGACCCCTGGTGAACCAGGGCTTTGCTCACCCAGCATGTGAAGACTGCTTTGGCTTAACAGACTGGAGAAACCAATAAGAAGGTTCAACAGCTGAGATGGCGACGCAGCAAAGGACTGTGGAGTGCTCAGGGCGTGTTGGAGCACAAAAGACAACACGGCCATCCAATGCAGCTGAGGAAGTCTCCAGGTGTAACGACTTTTCGTGCCACTGGACCCAGGCTTCCAATGCCGAGAGAGTGGGACTGTCTCTGTGCATCGACTCTTCCACTTAAATCTCTTTCACGCACAAGTGTCTTTGTGCACACTCATCTATCCTAACCCCGTCCACCCTCTTCAAGACCTGCAGAGATGGGGGATTGGCCAAGCAACAGGTGGAGGTGACCACTGGCAGTTGTAGTCACGATCCTGCACGTAGGTGGCCCACGGACCAGTGGTCGCTCGGCCCTGTAGGGCAGCAGAGACGTTCGGCAGCATCCTGGGCAACTGAGAAGCCCTCTCTAGGACAGCACTGCTCACCCTAATCAAGGGAGGGGACTAGAAAAGGTGTCCCAAACATGGCCTGCCCTACAAACACCCGGTCAGCACACCGCGGCTGGCAGGTCATCCCTTTAAGTGGTCGAAATCAAAGAAAAAATACAAAGAAACGCCTTCTAGGAGCATGGAACATCAGGACATTACTTGACAGAGAGAATACCCCAAGACCTGAGAGAAGAACAGCTCTAATCGGTAAAGAACCGGCGCGATATAACATCGACATCGCAGCCCTAAGCGAAACACGCTTACCAGAAGAGGGATCACTCAGCGAACCCACCACTGGATACACCTTCTTCTGGAAAGGTAGAGCCACAAATGAAGACAGAATCCACGGTATTGGCCTGGCCATCAAGACCAGTTTGCTCAAACAGCTGCCAGACTTGCCTGTGGGCATCAGCGAGAGGCTCATGAAGATCCATTTGCCTCTCAGCAAAGACTAGTATGCCACAATCATCAGCGCATATGCCCCAACACTGACCAGCACAGAGGAGACCATCGAGCAGTTCTACTCTGACCTGAGTGCCATCCTACACTCAGTGCCCACAAATGACAAGCTGATACTACTGGGAGACTTCAACGCCGGCGTTGGCCAGGACCATGAAAGATGGAAGGAGTGCTCGGCAAACACGGCGTGGGCAAAATGAACAACAGCCTACTGCTACTCAGCAAATGTTCAGAGTTCGAACTCACCATCACGAACACTGTGTTCAGAATGGCGAACAAATATAAAACAACGTGGATGCACCCACGATCAAAACAGTGGCATCTCATTGACTACATCATTGTACACCGGCGAGACATCCAGGATGTAAAGATCACCAGAGCCATGAGAGGAGCTGAATGCTGGACAGACCACCAATTGGTTAGAGCGACTCTTCAAATGCGCATTGCGCCTCACCATCCAAAACACGCCCGGACAGTTTGTGCACTTTACAATGTGAGTTGAGTCATCTTAGAGATCCATCTTATTTGCAAACATTCCAGTCCTGCCTGGACAACAAACTGTCTGCCACGGGACCACTCACTGAAAGCTCAATCAAGAAATGGAACCAGTTCAGAGACGCAGTGAAGGAAACATCAAAGGCAGTCCTAGGCCCCAAACAACACAACCGCCAGAACTGGTTCGAGGAGAACAACACTGCTATTGAAGCCCTATTGAGCAAAAAGAACAAAACCTTTAGGGAGTGGCAAAATAACCCAAACTCTGCTCCTAAAAAGAACAGAAATACAAATAAAATTCTGAAATGATGTACCAACCCTTTCTATAATGATGCTAAACATGAAAACATGAAAATTTATGCCAATGTAATATGTAATAGGGAACACTAAATGTATAATTTAGTAAATAAAATGGCATTGTTCTCAATTCCACCTTCATTGGTTTATATTTACTCAATGCAGTTTTTAAAGTTCCTTGGAGGCAGAACAAATTCAATGACTAGAGTAAGATATTATGGTCTATTTATTTGTATTGTTAATTGAGAATTTACCTAACTTTTAAATATATTATATATAAAATATATATGTATACGCTATATAAAAATTCAATTACATTTATCCCTATATCTTTTTTTCCCAACAAAGAAAAAACTTTCTCTTATTTAAAAAAAAATAAGCCACAGAGGAAGTAGAGAAAAAACTCTTCAAAGGCAACACCTCAATAAAGTGATATTGTATTTCATATTCCATAGAAATCCTTCTCCTTATAAATGTCTTCTTGTATCTCTTCCTTGGAGGCAGCTTAGCCATTCTAATGTCACGACATTCAATTTTCATTGTTTTGTGTGTTAGCCATTGTGTATATAGCTTTATTGCCTTTGCTTACTTCTCTCCATCAGTTCATAAAATTATTTCCATGTTTCTCTGCATAGATTACATTTGTCATTTCTTACAGAACTATACTATTACATTATATAAATGTATCACAGTTTGTTTAGCCATTCTTCAATCTATGGACATCTACTTTAAGGTAATTGATCAAGCTTGTGTCACCTCAAAGGTAAGAAAATTGCTATGTAAATAATTTAAAGCCAAGCTTAGGAGCCCTGAGGAACTAATTTCTCCTAAATGGAAGTGAAAACAAACATGATAATAGCCAGTTTGCATATTTTCCTAGAAGAATAGTCCATACAAGTCACTAAATACAATGACAAAGGAATGAGGAACTCATTTTCAGTAAGCATGGAGAGAACAGAAAATTTTGAGTGGAATTAAAGAGATCATATATAACCTGTGCCCAATAGCAATTATTTATGTGAGGAAGAAATGAAAGAGTTCTAGGTATATTTTCTGATTCTCTTGGCTATTAAGTAGAATAAAGTTGCCCTTCAGAAAAAGGAAGGATACCTTCAACATTAAAAGAAAGAAAGGGATCTCAAAAGGAAAAAGGAAATCTCTATACTACCCAGGTGTAAACAAGGAAGAGAATAAAGAGAAATATTCAACAGGTTCCTGTATAATTGAAAAAAAATACTTGAATTACTCTCAGGGAGAAGTAGCTGGTGGAGTGCAACCATTTTGAAGAACAATTTGGAACTTGGTCCAAAAGGCTATACAATTGTGCCTATCTTTGCAATATCACTTCTAGGTATATATCCCAAAGAAATAAAAGAAAATGGAAAAGGGCATATACAAAATATTTATAGCAGTTCTTTTTGTGGTAGCCAAGAAATGGAAATTGATGAGATATCCATGAATTGGAGGATTGGCTGAACAAATTATGGTCTATGATTTCCAAGGAATATTCTAGCACTGTAAGAAATGATGAGCAATATAGTTTCAGAAGAAAAAAAAAACCTCATAAGTCCCACATGAACTAATACAAAGTGAGCAGAATGAGAACATTGCATACAGTAGTAAAAATATTATAATAACCAACTCTGAAAGACAGTGGCACAGATCAAGGCAGTGATCCAAGGTAGTTCCAAAGGACTTGTTATGAAAAAAGCTATCCACCTAAAGAGAAAGAACTGGTAAACTTTGAGTATAGAGTTAAGAATACTTTTTTCACTTTATATTTCTTGTTTATGAGTATGTATATTTTAATTTACAATATCTAATGTAAATATGTTTTGTATGACTTCACAGGTATGAGCATTATCATATTGATTGCTTTCTCAATGGGTGAAGGAGGGGTAGAATTGAGGGACAGGATTGAGAACTTATAATTTTTTTAATGAATGTTTTAAAAAATATAATTATAAGGTACAACTGGGTAGCTCAGTAGATTGAAAGCCAGGTCTAGAGACCGGAGGTCCTTTTGTTCAAATTTGGGCTCAGACACTTCCTAGCTGTGTGACCCTGGGCAGGTCACTTAACCCCCATTGTCTAACCCTTACCACTCTTCTGCCTTGGAACCATACACAGTATTGATTCTAAGGCAGAAGGTAAGGGTTCTTTTTAAATTGTAATTAAAATTTTTATATAAATTAAGTGAAATATTTAAGGAAACTGATAAAATATATTTTTAAAATGTCTTGGCCTTCAGACAATAAGATTGACCAAGAGTGTAGTGTTTATTCTATGTGGAGATTATCTTCTGGGTATATTTCATTTTTTTTTGTCAGGATGAGTCAAGGGAACTTGAATGGAGTGTCAGTTGTTCTTTCCATGAAGACAATCATCAAGTAATTTCATAACCCAAAGGCTGACTTGATCTTCCTAATAACTCAAATCCTCCTCCTATATTTACAACATCTCTAGAGTTCCCTTTCCTTCACTCTTAAAGAGGTCTCAATTAAAGCCTTCAAAAACACTCATTAGCACATTTATAATAACCACCTTAATTAGACTTTATTAGACTAAGCCATGCCATCTCCAATTCATTATCCACATAACTATTGAATTATCTTCCTATGTTTTAGTTTTGATCATCACTCCCTTAGTCAAAGAATCTTCAGTGATTCCTCTTTGCTTCTAGGACAAAATTATAAACAGAGTTCTGTGATTTTTTTAAATAAATGTATTTCAGTATATGTGACTTCCTTTATAACCTATGTATTTTATTGTTAACATTTCAATGAATTTTTCCAAGAAGGTATTCCTAGACATCACTAAAAAATGACTGTAGGACACATGAGAAATATTAATAATCCTTCCTCTAGGATGACATTTATAACCCCTCCCCAATTTGTCTCTGAACTCCCTTTCTAGATTTATTTCATATGATCTTTCACATACTCTATATTCCAACTAAAGTGATCTACCAATTAGACATTCTACCTCTTTTCTCATTCTATTCCCATAGACTGTCCACCATAGCAAATCATTTCTTCCTCATAGCTACTTTCTAAAATGTTTAGTTTCTTTAAAAGGTTAGCTAATCTGTTGCCTCTTTTATAAAACATTTTTGACCCCCTTGGTGTTACTACTCTCCCTCACTCAAATCACCTTGTATTTCATTATCTTTTGCAGAAATTTTATCATTCCTGTGGGGAGCTACCTTCCAGCAAAGATCACGTGGTTGTTTTTGAATACCCAGGGATTAGAAGGATGTCTTTACCTAGTGGGTGCTTTATAAATATTCAGGAATCAAACAGAATATGGATCTACAAGTGTCATCTGGAGAGAGTCTGTTCAATAGCAGAGAAAGGAAAGAAAGGGGGTGGTGGTTGTTGGCTCCCTGCTGAGAGATATTAATGGAGCTATTTCTTCATATGATATGAATAATGGAGAGCTCTGCTGTCTCATTGGAGCATATATCTATATTTAAACAGCAGGGGGTCTCAGTTCAGAATCTTGGAGAACACCATAGTAATAAGATCAACATAGTCTCAAAAAATAATGCTATTAAAGCAATAGGAAAGATAAGTAAGTGGGAGTTTATATTTCTAAAAGCAGGTGGAAGCCCTGATAATATCCCTACGGAGCTGGCTGTCCAGATGGGGAGTTCCATGCTTCATGGGTTTTATCTGAGTAGAAGTCTCACTCACTTGGCCAGAGTAATATTTTCATATTAAATTAAGATTATTATGTGTGACACAGCTCAGAAAAAGGCTCGTTCAGAACAGATATCACTCAATATTTGGGCACCGGTATTACAATAATACAGTAAGACAAATAATTGATTACAATGACTAGGTTCAGACAGGGATTACTAAAGGGAAAATATTATTTTCCCATTCTTATGGGTTTATGTCTTTACATACAAAAGTCATTGTCTTTACATGAATACTGTCTCCTATAGAATTGTTGGTATATAAGAAGAACTTCTAGCTATTTTTAACAAGTGAAAAATAGACTGACTCCAGGTGATTCAGGTGAGGATAAATAATATTCTAAAATAAACCTAAAAAGGGGCAGCTGGGTAGCTCAGTGGTTGAGATCCAGGTCTAGAGACGGGAGGTCCTAGGTTCAAATTTGGCCTCAGACACTTCCCAGCTGTGTGACCCTGGGCAAGTCATTTGACCCCCATTGCCTAGCCTTACCACTCTTCTGCCTTGGAACCAATACACAGTATTGACTCCAAGATTAAAGGTAAAGTTTTTTTTAATAAATAAAATAAAATAAAGTAAAATAAATTTAAAAGTCCTGCTAAAGATTACAAATATTAAAACAAAATTATGTCTTAAAAAAAGATGAGGATGAAATAAATGAATTGTTAAAAATTAGGCCACATTATATGCCCATAAAGCTGAAAGTGAAATGAACTGATGGATATGATTTAAATATTAAATGTACAGATTAACAGATGAAGAAATAGGAAATAAAGCAACACTATCTCCCAAAAAATAGACAAATTACTATAATAAATCATTAAAGAAATAAAGCCTCGGCACAGATTTTCTTCCAAGTTAGTTCTATCAAAACACTTTAAAAAACAGTTACTATATTATATTATATTATATTATATTACATTATATTATATTATATTATATTATATTATATTATATTATATTATATTATATTATATTATATTATATTATATTATATTATATTATATTATATTATATTATATTATATTATATTATATTATATTATATCATATCATATCATATCATATCATATTATATTATATTATATTACATTATATTACATTATATTATATTATATATGTACACACATACACATTTATATTATGTATTAAATGTGCATATATATATATATATATGTAAAATAGAGGAAGAAGACACATCAAATATCTTCTGGGAAATGAATGATAGCCATATTTCCTAAACCAGGAAAGATGAAGCAGAGAAAGACAGGTCAATATAGATAATGAGGAGTAAGAAGTGAATAGGAAACAGGGCTGGAAGGAGTGCAAGGAGAGAGAAGCACCAGTCTCCATCCTAACAGAAAGGCATTTTCTACCTACTTTTTCAAATACAGGCTCACTCCATATGCCAGGGCTCCATGGTCAGACGCCTTCATTCAACAACTCACTGTTTCATTTTGTGTTCCATTTCCTCCCATTCACCTTACTGACTTCTACATCTATTTCATCATTGCTACCCTTCTGTCCATTTCAATCCAGCCTGTCCTAGAGTCTAGCAAAACTGTCAGTGGAAGTTTCCAGAGGTCAGAGGATATGGAATATCATATAAAGGATTCTTACATCAGGTGGGAGTTTGAGAGGATAAACTTTGAAATTAATTTCTATTTGTAAATTCTAAATTCTGAGATTGGCCTTATCTTAAAAACATATTTTCTTGAAAAACATTTTTAGCATTTTCCTTAACGTAACTTATTAATCTCTCTTACTAGGCTGCTTAGAAGTTAAAGTTAAAAGCATTAAAAAATAAGACTGGAAATTGAGAGAATTTTCAATTCTTAGAAGTATTTAATTATAAAGCCATAAGGAAAATCAGAATCCACTTAAAACTACTCTCTTATTTTACAGTTAAGGAAATTGTGCCTCAAGGAAGTCAAAAGATTTGCTCTAATGTTATACTTTAGAAATGTAATGACTGAGTCAAGTTTCTGATTATGCCTGGTCCTGAATTGTTATAACCTGACATATGATATTAATGAATATACCATATTGAATAATGTTTCTGAAGGATGTCACTTTGAGGTCAAGTCATTTTTTTCTATCAAAATAAGATATCTTACCTTTTATTTTATGAGACTTTTTCTATGTTTTAATATGTGCATTATTTTCGTGTTTTCCTTCCCAAATGTTTTTCTTTTGATTGATTGGTTAGAGGAAATTATCCTTTCCCTATTTATGGAAAACATTAGCCTTCTATCTTTTCATATTGCCAGGCTTCTATCTCACAAATACCCTTACATTTGACTCTTGAGGCCCCAGTGATTGAATAAGACATTTCTGGTTTTACACATTGCTAACAACCCTGACTTTAGTGAATATAAGTGAAGTGAAACTGATGTCACAAGAACATGCTTGTCATTTGATAAAATTAATGAGTTCATCCCATCCTCATAATAGCTTTGCATTCTTCCTATTGCTTCGTGTATCTCTAAGACCACATGTTGTCTTTGTCCTCCCCCACCTCCCTTCTCATCACGTCCTACATTGAAGGGAGTAGTAAGTTATCTTTTGGCAAAGATAAATATGAGAACAAGTTTAATACCATGTATTTGCAATAGTTACATGTCAAATGATTATGACTATAATTCCATATTATGGAGAGGGTAGTTGAAATGCAATATGAGCAGCATTCATCTCTTCCTGGATAATGCTGCTGGAATCATTACCATGGCCATCTGACACAATGTGATTTTCAACACAAACATAAATAAGAAATCTGCATGAGTTTTTGCTATGAAATGCTAATAATCATTGTCAAGAAAAAGGATTGCTTTGAAATTAAATTTAAAAGAAAAAGCTAAGGTAGTGTGATGGGCAGCAGGTGGGATTGGATTTGAAGGCCCATGGTTTCTGATCCCCACCATGGCAGTAATTATGAGAACCCTGGGGATATTATCTCATTTCTTCAATTCCCACCTTTATAGCCTGGTTGAAACAGCATTAACTTGGCACGTGGTGTATTTGTGAGGATTTTTAAAAAAAAATAACTTTGCCAATAATATTATATGCATTATGCAGTTGCAATGTTCATAAAAATTTCAAATTTCAAAGAGCCAAGAATGATTTAAAATTTACAGGAAAACTTCAATTTGATACATATTTTATGGTAAGCTTTTGATATGGACTTCCTATCTTTTTATTCTCCATCCATATTTCTCCATTGATTTCAGCACAGTACTGTTTCAAAGACATTTAACTTTGTATTTTAGTTGAAAAATGGACACATTTTGGCTTTCATTTTGCATAAATGTATGAAATTTGCATATTACAAAGCCACTGTCTCCTTATAGATTTCTGGAGAAATTGAAAACTCCAAAGAAAATCAGAATTATTCCCCTAGAAAACAACAACAAAAAAAGACCCTTTATGTGCTCAGCAAAGGCATGTAAGGAATTTCTTGAAGAGAACTTGTAAGATATGAATCAAGTGTTTTTGCAACTCCTTTGACATCATTCTCCATACCAATGGACGAAACTGACAGTTATAAAGTCAGATTTTTGTATTACACATTTCCTATGAAAATTTGTCTGAGTGCAGAGCACAAAGAAGAGGAGGTTCAGTAGACTATGTTAAAGTTTGGTCAGAAAATGGAATTGGAAAATAAAAAGTCAATAAATAAGGACATGATTTGAAAAGACAAAAGAGTAAGGAGGAAGGAGTTAAAGTGGTAGCCTTAAGCCATAAGGAACAGCTGAGATCATTCCCAGAAAGGTATTACAATTAGAAAGGTTTCCATTTCATTCCATCTTTAAATTTAATTAGAGGTTTCTAGGTATCCCTACTGGGTTAAGAAAGGGTCAATAGTGTGTGGGGAACCCATAGTTTCGGTGAGGTGCTGGGCAATTTTTAATGAGGAGTTTCAATTTCCTCAGATAAGGAACCCTTCTAGTAAAACAAGAATAGAAGTGATATAACCTCATAGCACAAAGGGACTTTGAAGAAGCCAGGATTTCCTTCATCTTCTTAAGACCATCACTATTTAATTCATCTCTTAGATTTGGGGACCAGGAAATTGATAAAAAGTCATTGGTTTGAGGTTTCATGGAATGCAACTTGTAAAACCTTTATCTATTGTTCAATGAATTAATAATAATAATATCTTTTAAATACTGCCTATGACGTGCCAACATTTTGCTAAGTACTTTATGAATATTATTTCATTTGATCCTCACAACAAATCTATAAGGCAGGTATTATTATCCTACTGTACAGTTCAGGAAAGTGAGGCAGAGAGAGTTAAGTGGCTCATTTGGATTCATAAAGCTAGTAAATATCTAAGACCAGATTTGAACACAGGTCTTCTGACCTCAAGTTCAATACTACCTCTCTGCCTAGAAATAATACCTAGAATTTATAAAATATTTTAAGGTTCACAAAGGACTTTACATATATTACCTAATCTTATACAACAAACCTGAGAGGTAGTTATGCTGTTATTAACACAATTTTAAAGATAAAGAAATTTTGATGGACAGAGTTTAAGAGATTTGGCTCAGCTAGTTAGGACCCCAGACCAGATTTAGACTCAGATAATGCTGACTCCAGGTCCAGTACTTTCTTCTTACACACACACACACACACATACACAATATATATTCATATATGGATATCTATATACATATGTTTATACACACATATGTGCTCACAGAACTACTTACTAAATATCACTAACATTTGTTAGGAGCACTTCATTCCATATCGAGAATTTATCATTCTTTAAATGATCAAAGAATATGAATAGGTGGCTTTCAGATGAAGAAATCAAAGCTATCAATAATCATATGAAAAAAATGTCCTAAATCATTCTTGATTAGAGAAATGCAAATTAAAACAACTCTGAGGTAGCACCTCATACCTGTCAGTTTGGCCAATATGACAGTAAAGGAAAACTATAAATGTTTCGGAGGGGATGTGGCAAAATTGAGACAGTAATACATTGCTGGTAGAATTGCAAACTGACCCAACCATTCTGGAGGGCAACTTGGAATTATGCCAAAAGAGCTATAAAACAATGCATACTCTTTGATCTACTAACACCACTACTGAGTTTATATTCTAATTAGATTTAAAAAATTAGGAAGGACCTATTTGTACAAAAATATTTATAGATGTTCTTTTAGTAATGGCAAAGTATTAGAAATTAAAGGGATGTCCCTCAATTGGGGAATGGTTGAACAAATTGCAGTATATGATGGTGATGGAATACTATTGTGCTATAAGAAATGATGAACAGGATGAATTCAGAAAGAACTGGAAAGACCTTAATGAACTGATGCATAGTGAAATAAGCAGAACCATGAAAACATTGTACACAAAACAGCAATACTGTGGAATGATCAAATATGATAGGCTTTGCTGCTAATGGCAATTCTGGGTGACTTATGAAAAAGAATGCTGTCCACATCCAGAGAAAGAACTGTTGAAGTAAGAATGCAAATGGAAGTCTATAATTTATTACTTATTTATTTGGGTATATATTTTGGGGTTTTGATTTTATAAGATTATTCACTTAGAAAAATGAATATTGAAATGTTTTGTGTGATTAGCACATGGATAGTAACCGAGATTGAATTGCTCTCCAGCTCTGGAAATGGGGAGAGAAGAAAGGAAGGAACCAATTCAGATCATATAACTTTGGCAAACTTCTGTGGAAATTTGTTATTAAAAATACTTTTTAAAATTAAATTTAAAAAAGAATTCATCATTCCTATATCAGTGATGATCTGAAATCCATAGATTTTTTTCACAGACATTGTTCTTTTACCTAGCTTCCCTTCACATATTGTCCTTCTTCTTCTGAAGCCCTACAGTGGCAGCAAGAAGAAAATACCACATGTATCAGAAAGTTTTTTTTCCTATTAACATTGACATATTTATTTGAAAATTTTATAGAAATGTCTTTTTTGTTAACATAATTCATTTTCCAATGACTCACTCCTTCATCAACAGAAAATTCCTTTTTAACACATAAGTATAATCAAGTAATACAAATCAAAACATTCACTAGTGTTCTTCACCCAGTCAAATGGAAGCTTTCTGAAGGTAGAAATTGTCTAATTTTTGTCTTTGTATGCTTATCAAGTAGCAATAATACATAGTTAATAAATCTGTGTGGATTGCTTGATATGATATATATGCATATCTTATTTTGCAACTATAGTTTACCATCTCTCTGGTGATAGACTGGAGAAATGCTTCACTATTAAACATCTGATGTCCAAATTATTCATTGCATTGCCATATTCAAAGATCCTTTGATTATTAATGCCAAGAAAGTTATAATGCAGGGAGTCAAGGCCTCCTCAGAGGGAAAGCACAGAGTGTGAATTGGAGAGGCATTCTCTATAGAAAATCATAATGATATTTTCCTATTTGTGAATAATGAAGTGAAATTGAACATGCCTCTCACAGCTTCTAATCTAACTATTATTTATATGTATATATATATACATACATATATATATACATACATATATATATATATATATATATATATATATATATATATATATATATATAGTCATAGGAGGGCAGTTAGGTGGTTCAGTGGATTGAGAAACAGACCCAGAGACAGGAGGTCCTGGGTTCAAAATTGGAATGAGACACTTCCCAGCTGTGTGACCCTGGGCAAGTCACTTGACCCCCATTGCCTAGTCCTTACCACTTTTCTGCCTTGTAACCAATATACATTATTGATTCTAAGATGGAAGTCAAGGGTTTAATTTAAAAAATATATATAGATATAGTCACAATTTTTAAAGCAAGTAGATAAAGAATATATTTTTATTTATATAGTATTATATGTACTATGTATATTTATATAGATATGCATATCTATATGCATATATATGTAAGATAAGATCTATAGTCACAGATATAGATATATAAAACCACTCAAATGTTAAACCATTCATTTTTTTAAGAAGGTGAATAAAGATTGCCTATGATTAGACACTGATATGTGATTATATGACTAGCTGTATATTCACACAAATATATATATATATATATATGCATATATATATTAGCACAACTCCACCAGTATGACAGGCTATATGTGTGTATGCACACAAATGTGTATGTATATATACATCTATATAAAGGTTTTTATATTGGTGTGTGCATGTTTACATGTATATAAACATTGCAAATTGACAATGACTTGGGATCAGAATGAAAGAGGAGAAGGATGGTGGTCTAAAATGATTTTAAGAAATTGAATAACACCCTTACTTAATGACCTGAAATTTCTCCCCAAAATGAAGGTCAGGGAAAAATAATATTGTTAGTTGTGTTAGTTTTGGTATGATGGTGAATCATGGAATATTATCAGCTCTGAAGAATTAAAAAATTAGGTCTATAGAGGGTGCATTGTGTAGCAAGGGAAGGTAAAAGTTGCAAGAATAATTGTCAGGTCTTACAACTTAGAATCTTTCATGAGCTGTTTGGGTCAGAGTTCCAAGGAACAGTTTCCAACTGACTCAGTCTGGAGGCTGATGTGAAGAAGGAAGATACATAGCTGAGACTCCCTGAACAAACCACCTATCAAGCAACTGACCTTTGAGGATCAACTGACTGAGGGTAAGACAAAAATCCCTAGTCTTCCTGGTGGACAGATAGACTGGGGAAAAGACTTCTACCTTGCTGGGACCATCTGAGGACACCATATCTTGGATTCCTGATACCTGACCAACCATTGACTCTGTGTGTCAATGACAAAAGACCAGGAAAGAGAAAGAGACCCATTCTTTCATCCTCACTGCCACTGGCGAACAACCACTTTTATATTCTCAATTAAGAAACCCTACTCTTTCAAGGTAGCCTTCATCAAGATAGATATTCTGTTCTAGTCCTAAAGGAAGTTATCTACTGACTTATGGGTCATTTGCTCTTTTTTTTTTCAGTACTTGACCAATAGCCTTCCTTTTCGTGTCAATCTTTGATCCTAAAATTAAGGATATACATGATAATATCTCACAATACAGAAAGACTTGCTTACAGTTTATGGAAAATTAATATTCGATTGTGAAATAACTTTGACATATTTTAATGTAAAGGGGGGTTGCCAAGAATCTGAGGAAAATTTGCTTTCATGTATGAGAAATGAAATTATACTTTGTGAGCAAACTCTATTTGGCAGCATGAAAAAATATGAAATTTTCTAACCCTCTCCTCTTAGTTTTCTTTATATCTATAGCCAAAGATTACTGGCCCAATACCAACTCATATATCTATGAAAAGAAAATGATGGTGGATTTTTCCCCTGTTGCCATTGGCTCATTTCACTATACTTCTCTAAGGCATGTGCACATTTGAGATAACATACTCTCCAAGTCACAAGGCTTCAGAAGCATTTATTTCAGTAATTCAGATCTAATTGCATAATTATTAAATCTAATGCAGGGTTTTGAAACACTGTTAAGTAACAATGCCTGCCTTTTCCTAAAGCATTACTTTTGTTCATCAGGGGTGAAAAATCCATTATTGAAATCTCTACATGCTCATTTCCCAGCAAGTCGCATGATCATTTGGGTTGGGGGAAGGATTGGTCTTAAGTTTCTCAATGTTTAGGGCCACCTGTCAGCCAGTCCCAATTAAAAGCAATTCCTGATTAAATGGCTCTCTCCAGGGCCATTTGGGAAGCTTCATTAGTACTTCAGTTTATGACCACTGAGCAAACCACATAGTCATAACTCCTGTTAACTTCTGGAGGCCTTATTTGGGTGCACAGGATAGTGGGGAACATTTTTGCTCAGTTACAAAGTTTTGATTGCATGAATTATACATGAGGAATGAACACTTTTGATCAGAGCAGCTTGTAAATGGACACAGGTGCAAAAACTATTTGAAAAAAAAAAGCAGATTGGAGGAAAGGATAGAACTTAATAACAGAGATGATCTCTCCCTTGGTGTTCCCATCTAATCATGTGGCCTTGTAAAACCTGGCTGAGTGTGCTCCACTATTTCTTGGTGTTTTGTAGATAGATAGGAAATGTGGGGAATAGACAGATGGAGAGAAACAGAATAAGAGCCATGAGAAGGATTTGCCTGTCAATGATTATACATGTCAAGGATTCCTCTTGCACGAACTCAGCCGAAGTCTGAAAGCTCCGATGTCACTTGGCATAAAGATGAGACTTTACCTTTTACCAAATATCTGCCTAGTGTGTCACTCAGCACATTTTATTAAAGCCCTGAGGGTGTTGCTTGCTTCTCATTCCAGCTTTAGATCAGATAAAGAGTTTCAAATATTAAAGGGAAAAAAGAATTGAGCAATGATTTATAGTACTTTTTCATGTCTAAGATGGTTCAAGATTTTTAAAAAATTGCTCAATGGAAAATATGTAGATATTGAGTAATAAGTGACAAGTGTTTGGTGTATAGCTAAGTGGTTTTTTTTCTTCTTTCGTATTTCAAATTAGCAAAGTACCAGGTTCCATCAATAAATACAAATATAGAGTTATTGTGAAGAAAAAGCAGCTAAATGAGCATACTTTCCTTTCTATTAAGTCTTTTCTGAATAGCACACTTTGAAAATAAGCTATAAACAATATTTGGCCTCCCATATAACCTTTTATTCTGGATTATGGTAGCTTTATAGCAATTCTTATCATCAAAGGAGTTAAGGGGAAAATTGCATAAGACTGCCAGAAAATGGGGAACTCTCTTAGAAAATATAACTATATCTCTTCCTACAAGGAAGCAATGAAGCTTTGAACAGAGTGAAGTGGTATGGGATCATCAGTGAACAAATAGATAATTCCCTGGTATCGCATGAGAGGCAAAGGAGTATAGAAGTCAAGATGCAGTAAAACACACACATACATACACAAACTTAAATTTCTTGAGATTGACAGTTTGTTTTATGATGGGCCCACCCTCTCTTTAAAGTAATTCCCATTCAGTTTATAGTAGATTGGTATACAATGAGGTCAGTCACAACAAATCAATTCTGCTAGGATTGCATTTAGCCATAGTCATATTTCTTCAGAAAATCTTGCCAGAATCAGCTGTTCATTTGGTAGAACATTGATTTCTCCTTTGTCTCTCTCTCTCTCGTTCTTTCTCTCTCTCTCTCTCTCTCTCTCTCTCTCTCTCTCTCTCTCTCTCTCTCTCTCTCTCTCCTTCCCTTGCCCTCCCCCCTCCCTCTCATATCCTTCCCATTTAGTCTCCCTTTCTTCATCTCCCTCTTTCTCATCATTTGATTATATAATGATGTTGGCATTTTACCCATTAAGTCATACAGACACAAAATGATCTCTCCATGGGCTAACAATTACTAATGACAAATAATAAAATCCTTCTCAAGGTTTATATATGGAAGGCTAATGATTTTTAAGTAAAATCCCATTCCAACCAATACTATTCCAAAATTAGGTGCTGTTAAACTTATTTTCATGTTTCAGGAGATGGACCATAGTGATAGTCTACTTGATTTGTCCAAACACCTTTTTTAACGAGGAATGATCCTGAACTACTGTCAAAACATTCATTAAAACATCTTTCATCCATCTCCAGGCAGCTACAATATGGCTATAATAATATATGTAGACTTAGATTCATCTATAAATTATTCTATAAGTCAAACATTTATTAAACACCAGTAACTTTCCTAGGTAGTAGGGATGCGAAAAACAGAAATGAAATAGTCCTTACTGTCCAGGAGCTTACATTCTACCTTGGGTAATTCCTAGCATCAGGAAGTAATATATAAGGAGATAATCTATATGGCTTTCAGGCTGTCTGTCAATTTAATTAAATCAATCAAGAGACATTTATCAAGCATCAACTTTATCCAGAGACTTGGCTGATATTTATTGCTGGGGAGAAGTAGAACAAAGGTCGCCAACCTTTTGACCCTTCTCCTACTAGCTTAACCTATTTGTGAAGAGAGGAGAATGATGAGGAGAAGCTCAAATGTTTCCTCATTGGCATTTTATCCAACTGTTTTCCAAACTAGGAAGTAGAGCCCTGGAGCTATCCTACCACCACTAATACAAAAGCGGGGATGTTATGACAAAGATTAGTATGAATTTAAGATCATAACATTTAATTGATGAAATGAAACCTCCTTACTTTTAACACAAATAACAAAAACAAAAATTTTCATATGCATAAGCAAAAACTTCCTGAATACAAAATGTGGAAGGGGGATGTCTTAGCTAATCAACAATTCATCTGGACTCAATGATAAGCTCAGTCAAATTATATCTAGAATACTGTGTACATTTCAAAGTTCCACATCTTAAAAGAAATGCCTACCAACTGGAGCACTTTCTGCACATAGATGACTAGACTTGTGAGAGGATTGAAAGCTATCTCATATGATTATTGATTGGGATAACTGGGAATAGTTATAACCTAGTAGTGGTTTAATTTGGATCTTCTTTTTTAATTTCTCAAAAGGATTTGGGACTTCTTTGACCATATATCCCAGAATTCTATCCCTTAAAAATTCTTTTATCACCATTGTACCAATATACAGTAGTTTTCTCAATCTGAAAGGTTCCTCCACCCCAGTTGTACCTTCCTCTGATTAATCAATTCCTCCTGGAATCTCTCCTTCCATTCTCTAAGGTTGCCTTTCTGATTCTTCTGACTTCTTCCTTTATTTCCTTCTCTTTCCCCTTTTTGAATTTCCACATTACTACCATCACTACTTTGAAGCTTCTTTTTTGTCTTGTTTTCCTCCAGTTTTGAGGACAGGGACTGACTTTTTTGAAAGTCACATGGGAGTCTAAGGGTCAAGATCTGGGTAAAGATTCTAAGGTCGCAACAGAAACCTCACTTCTCTCCTGAAGGACCTTGGAGATTGGAACTTTTACATCAGGTTTCTGGCCTTTGATGATACCAGCTGAAGAGAGAGGTATACTGCTTGGACTGACTGCTGGAAGCTAGAACATAGGACTAAAGACTCACTTTTCCACTGGACCTGATATGGACAGTTTTCATATGAAGGTCCTGGCCCATTGATTGGACTCCATTTCTGAGATTTTGTGCTGGGGAAACAATGTTTTTAGCTTAGATAAATTAGGTTTAAGATATGTTTATAGATATTAGGGTTTAAGATTAATTATAATAATTTTTCTTACCCTTTTCCTTCTTCCCTTTCCCAAAAATAAACTTGATTTTTATATGTTTCCTTCTTGTCATTTTGGAGTTTATGTTTTAGAGGGGATCCATATATGTTGGACTAGTTGACTTCTAGCTCAAATAGAAAATTTAGTGACTCAACAATGTCTTTTAGAAAACTCTTTTACTTTTGCTGATCTAAATGGTACCTTTTACTAACTTTTATCTAATGGAATGTTATTGAACAAATATACTCCCTTTTCTGCCTGATGGCTCTTCAAATGGGTGAAGAAAGCTGGGCCTTTCCTTAATATTTTCTTTCTGCTATCACTTTGACACAGGCTACACTCAACTAAATAACTATGCCATGTATTGGCCCCAAATGAACATATGATGTGGCAAAGGAGTACTTACTTCTCTGCTTACTTAAGGCATATGGAATTAGGTTTCTTGCGATGCTTTACCTGACTTACTTTTAGGTATATAGATTCTTATCATCATGAAGATCTTTTAAGAATATCCCATTCATAATAAACTTAACAATGTAACTAATGAATTGGAAGGGGTTGCCCTAATTTAATATTAAAAATGTCAGTAGGAATGATGATCAGATATAAAATTGTCAAAAAATAGCTTATTAAATTGTTCTGAAGGAACTGTGAATATTGAATCTCACATTGTAACTAAAAATATTGCTCATACTCCCTACACTTAATTTAAAATCTATCATAAAGCAAGTCTGGTACTATAGAGAACAGTAAATAGATATGATTTTGTGACTCTATGACACTGATTAGATGTATGTAAATTATAGGCCACAAACAACTTCTCAAACTATATGATTCTTGACTCAATCTTTACATAAATATTATACTAAATATATGTTCCATTTTATGTATTGGCTACTTCTAATATTTTATTCTGTAATATTTATAGGGAAATGTAAGGGACTGACGAACAGGGGTTACTGAAGGTTTTATAACAGGGAAATGAGGAGTTGAAGGGAGAGAGGGAATATGGCTGCCAGTGAGGTAAAAGGAGATACCTCCTGCTGAGAGGCTATCTTTGAAAAAACGGAGTTCCTAAGAAATGGGCCACCTATGATAGCCTGAGGGGATGTCTTCTCTATTGATTGATGTTGAAGATACCCCAGAGCAGCTAAGCACAGACCCCCCTGAGGGACAAGCCTCCCCTCAGACCAAGGTTGCCCAGCAGGGGTCCAAAAAGGACTGGTTAGGGTTGAATGGCTGTCCTTGGGTTCAGCTCCATTTATGTTCCCCTGAAATGATAGTCATCTTATCTGAATGTAGTTATTTAAATAAAGATAAATTTTAATAACAAGTTTGAATTGGAAGGTATCAGGGAAGAGGGAATCAGTATTTTCCTAGAGGAAGTTTGAGTCTCTCTCAGCTTTTGAGCTGAGGCCAGGTCTTGCAGACTGGTGGAGGGTTTCTTTTATTCCTGTCTATGCTAATCTATGTTAGTTTTCTTAAGTTCAAAGTCTTTAGCAGTAGACAGCAAGAGGAAGAAAAATTTCTGACCTTCAGAGCTGGTTAGGCCTGTCTCTTCAGGCTGAGCCCCTAAAGACTGGCTTTACAGTTCTAATCACTCCCCTTAAATCCTTTTGTTGTATGACAGGACCATAGGAATCCAGATAGAGCACCGAGTTGGGAAAAATCCACAAATAGAGGTACTTCTATCCAGAGACAGGTAGAGAGGCTCCTACCAGTCAGAGGGCCCTCAAGAGAGAACAAGAGAGAGAGTGAGAGTGAGAGAGAGAGAGAGAGAGAGAGAGTCAGGAGACCAACTGCCACTCCCAGTTGCCCCTCCCCCCATTAACTGCCAATCTTGTCAATATCTTCTCTCTAACATTCCAACTGTCTTTGTTCCACCTGATTGGCAGACAGTCCAAAACTTGCTTCAGTTTTCCTTTCCAAAATTCTTAACAGTTAATCTCTTGTGTTATTTATCTGTTATCCCTTCCTCTTCCTACATGAGTAGTCTGCTTATTTTTCTGGTCATTGATGTCTTTTTAAAAGTGTTTTAAAGTCTATCTTAAATGCAAGTCTTTGTTAGAAATATCAGGAAGCTTACTTACACCATGTAATTTTCCATTTCCCTTTTATCATCTGTCATTTTTATTCTTCATAGACCTTGGTATTATTTGATTCACCATAATATGAGTATGATTTGGAAATATTGGTGCTAATAAAATGGGCTTTGAGATATAGAATAGCTCAGGATCACTGAAATCTCTGAGAAGCTTCTCTAGATTCCTATTAGAGAGAATTTCTTCAAAAATATGAAGAATGAATTCTCATGTTCCTTAGAAATGTGAAAATAACAATGGGAAGAATAATTAATAGATTATTTAGAAAATGGAATTACCTCATGATAATTTTTAAATGTTTTTACAAATAGATTTGCCTGTTTTGTTAAAAATGTAATTAACACTATAGAAAGATAATTTAATGTTCTTTATTTAATAGGAACAAATAACAATATAGAAGAATCAGAATAACCTGAATAGCTGTTCAGTCTGACCCAATAATTGAGATACAGATCTTTTTCTCCTCAGGAAAAATAAAAGAAAACAAAACAAACAAACACACATATAGTGACTTCTCCTCTCCAAGCAGATAAGTCACCAGTCACCAAGGTGTGTCTTTTTTTCCTATGACCAGAAAAAAAGATGTCCATCATCATTTCGTGAAGCATAGGATGGTCTGCTTCCAGAATAATAAAATCTTAGAGGTATAAAGAATCTCATTGTCTAAGTACTTAACCAAGAATCCCATTTGTATCTCCAACAAAATTTCAAGCCCTTTTTTGAAGAATTACAGTGATGATGAACTAATTACTTCAAGGAGGTGTGAGGACATGAATGTCTATTTTAGTACATCCTTTTCTATATTAAGCTAGGATGGTTTTGATCTGAGTTAACCATTTGAAGTAATAGAAAGAGGAAGACAATTGTGAGCATCACAATGGAGAATGGAGTAAGTTAAAGTACAAGGGCCTCTGTGTATGTGCTGCTTCCTCTCTATTCCAATAGCTAAGATATAATTCAGTGATAAAGAAGGAGGTTCTGTTGCATAAAGGAGAGCAGGCCTTCAAGTCTGAAAGATATGAGTTCATATTTCCAAACTTAAATGCTAGCTATTTGACAAGGGCAAGGCACAAGCTGTCAGGCCTGGATACATTCTTATACTATGAGGTTTGGAACAATTGTTAATCCATTTTGATTATGGAAATTTCCTTACCAAGAAATCCTTATTTATATAATGAAATCACAAATCTAGTTTGAAAAAAAGAAAAAAAAAACAAACAATGAATAAAGACCAAGTAGTTACACGTTCTAAAGTTCTAAATAAAAGAACTTAGAATGAATAATTTAAATATTTGCAATCAAGAGTTACCTTGCTGAATAAATTTGAATTATTGTCTATAAAATATTTTTCATTTTTATTCCTCAAGAAACTCTTTAATACTATAATAGAGTTTTTTGGTGGTGTAATCTTATTTCAAGCAAAATTACACTGATTATGATTTTATTCTCACTTGGAATATTTTTAATATTTCAGTTTGCTACAACAGCCAAATCATGTAGCAATTCTAAATCTAGAAAAGTTACCCTAAATTTTACAATATTATTTCATTTTTTTCTTCATATGACAAAACCCTGTAGGTTTGATTTTGGGATACTGGCTGGCACAAAATGCCATAAGCACATTCAAATCTGTGTAAAGGGAACCCCCTCTCCTGGGGTCATCTGACTTGCTTCCCTGCGCTGTGTGACTGGACATCAAGAGAACACTTCAAACGTAGCTCACAGATGAAGAGTCCTGGGGACATGAGTCAGAACTAAAGGTTACAGATCAGGCCAAAAGAAAGGATAAAAGGCAGGTGTGAGGGGGTACACTCTCTCTAGTCCCTTGGATGGTGGTGGTAGAGGAGCATGGCTGAGAGAGAGAGAGCCATGTGGATGCATGATTAGAATTACATTAGAAATTGGCTTTTACCTCTACCTACTTGCTTTATCTATTTCAAGTGAATATTAATAAACTATGGAAACTAAGAACCTGGAGTTATTCATTTAATTCTGACAAATCTTTGCCCTGAAATTAGTCATTATATCTGAATTTACTTGCTTTTTAAGATTTGTGAAACCATCTAGGGAACAAGTTTATGTGAAAGAGAAAGATAACTACTTCATTATGTTCAAGTATTCCTCAAAGTTTGACAAAGAATTTTATACAATTTACATGTTAATCATATTAACTGCCTACTGCATTTCCCTGCCATGTTATTAATCAGCCCAAGGCCTGAATGTCAAGAATATAAAAAAGTCAGGAATCCAAAACTTCTGTAGAGAACATTAAAATGTTGATATACCACTGACCTCAAATCATGAAATTTCAGACTTTATTTCTTTGAACACTTGCTTCAAAGAAACTCTTCTCAATTTTAAGCACTCATACTGAGTTCTTCATTTAATACCAATTTGTGTATTGTACACATTAAAATCTAATCAACAACCAATTCTTGCATTGGTTACAAATCAAATTAGCTCTGCCACCTTCCTACTCACCCATTAGCAGTAAACCATTAAAGAAACTGCATTTATTGCAATCTATCATACATTCCTACACTCAGCTCTCTTAATTCTTCATAAACCTGCTTCTAATGATTTTTCATTAAAGTACCTTATTGTCTTAGCTTATTTTAAATATATATAAACATAAATAATGAATATGCTGTACCAACACGTATATATTTGTGAGTAGCTGTCTCCTAAGGATTTAAATGGGATTCTAATTATGGGATAACTTCCGATTTTGCCTTTAATGCCAACTTTCCTAGAATACCAATTATTAGAAAACCAGTTTAGGTTGGGGGATAGAATTCATGTCCCAGTTATCTTCCATTTTATCATCCTTCTTTTATGTAAATCTCCCTTTTTTCCCCCATTTAGAGTCATAAGAATTGATTCTGCCCTTGATTCCTAGGCAGGGATTATTATGCATGGAACTTTTTAAATGTATTTAATCAAATGTTTTCCATCAATTTTAAGCCAATATATCCAGAATCCATAAAGGTAAACAGGCTTCAGAAAGTATCTATTTGAGAAATGTTAGCAGATGTACTCTATTTATTTAACAACTGTTTCCTCCAGAGTGGGACTACTGTCCCTTTTTTTTTTAATTTTTAGTATGCTGAATTGACACAAACAGGAGTCACCTCAGAAAAATATGTGATTCTCTGGAAACATCTAGGTTTTGAGTTATTTTCTCTACTTCTGGAAAGGTTTCCTTCTACTGTGTAAAGTCTTGACAAGGAGAGGGGTATTTTCAGATAGCCTTTTCCTATAAAATTATATTTTTTCCTCATATAGTTTACTTTATAGACAGTTTTTGTAAGTTGGGTCCTGTGTTGATTGTGACTTCCTTAAGAGAAGACACTTTCTTTTGCTTCTTTTTGTATCTGCAACTCTTAACACAGTGCCTGGCACATAGAAGGTACTTAAATGTGTGTTGAGTGGTTGATTATTTTCCCCCATAACCATGCCCCTTTCTATTGATTTTACGGTGTTATTCACTGACATTACCATTTTTTTTTAATTTTCACATGCCATAAACCTTAGAAATACTCAAAAGAAGATCTTACCTTTCTCTTTGGTGTGGCCAGGACCTTCACATGTTTTTTTGTTCTATCCCATTCCATGTAAAATCACATTTCTCATGACTACTCTTCAAATAATTGAAGACAATTAGTAGGATGCAACCTGTATTTTCTTCTCCAGATTAAGAATCTCCAATATCTTTGGTTAGTTTTGATACGGCATGAATTAAAGTTCCTTTACTATCTTGTCAAATTCTTTTAGATGGTGTCAGGCACATTATCTTCTAAAATGTAGCAATCAGAGAAGCTTCACATTAGCACAGAATTCAGAGAGACCTATAAAATCTCCCTTATCTTGACATCTTTAAGACTTCCTTCCAAGCTGAAAGTGAATAGTATTCTTTGGGTCTAGCTGCTCAGCGCATTGTGAATCTTTATAATTCCACTATGGTGTGACCTACATCTCTCCATTTTACCTATATGGATATTATCAGAAATATTATTGTATTTTTCCTAAAAAATAAATATATTTATAAAATTCCTCTGATATATCAGATTTTTTAAAAATAACATATCAAACATGAACTCTTATGAATGAAATCTGACTCATGACAATTATTTCTTCTGATTTTTATGAACTTTTTAAATGTTCTATTCTGCTAGGAAATTTTGCCAACATTTGAAGTCAAGATCATTGGCTTATGATTCTCTAGGCTCTAAAAGAAATTCAGGGCACTTGCATTCTTCAAACCTATGAAATTTCTCTCCTTTTAAATGTTTTTTTTGAAAGGTAATTGAATTATGCCTGCTATTTCTTTCTATATTCATAGGCTGCTGGCTTGAAATTATATTTAAGGTAACTAGATGCTACCTTAATATGTCTTTGCCTATCTTGGATTTCATATTCCTATTTACCCATTGATTATCTGGTCTTTTCCAGTTCAAAGAACTGAATTTTTTCTGAACAATAAAAATAGAACCAAAATAACCTTTCTTTTTCTCCTTCATCCTTCATCATTGCCACATAACAACCTGAAGCCCTACCCTTTCTTTGATCCTCTTATTTTCATAAAACGCAAATAGGACAACAAATTAATAAATACCATAATATATTATTTCCTATTGTGAAGTAGTTTATAAAAATGTGTTGCTAATTACTCCATTAGGAGTCTTTTCAGTTATTTCATGGTCATTCATTCATTTAGTAAGCCTATGCCTGAAGTAGTTATGCTCTCGTGTTCCAAAGAAAACTGTTCATTTCTCCTTTAGGTTGTCATTACTCCAGATCCTTGTCTTCCTTCTCTCTTCATCAGAATATTCTCTCAGCTAGTTATAACAATTAAAGATAAATATTAATAGAGCGGCAGGTATTCCTTTTCCCTGATGCATATAAAGTGTAACAGAGAAAATGCATTGTATACAAGAGAAGGGAACTCCAATGGTAGAATGCTAGGCATCAGTAGAAGACTGAAGGTGACCCTCCAGTCAAATTGTGTAGTGGCTGCCTACTCTGCCTACTTCTGTGGATTGGTGCTATGATGGAGGCACAGAATGGAGGATGAATCCCTGGTTCCCTCAAGTTATAGGAAGTTGCAATGGTAAAACTCAAACTCTGACTCTAACCTTGGGGATTTTCTTTTCCCAGCAGCAATAATCATTTCAATTATGGAAATTCTTTGTGATTTTTCTATGAACAAGGCTACAGTGTTATGCTTTACAACATCATCAATTTTGGCTATCCAATTATGGTCCAAGAATTTCAACTCTATTGTTAATTGACCTTACATGAGTATGAGAAACAATAATGTGAACTAATAGAACCACTACTTAAAATGAAAGTTAAAAACAACTGTGTGAATATTAATGTGAAATTTAAATAATAATGCCCTAACAAAGGCATCCTCTTATTAACAGACATATTTGTATTTATGCTAATTTGAAGAATTTAGGACTAGTGTATATTTTAATTAAAATGGACTTTTATTTTATTTATATTTTAGCAATTACTGAGCTATCAGTTCCTACCATACAAAGAGAGGAATGACTGAGCAAATTAAATGTGCCTTTCTTTTTGTTCATTGCATAGTGTGTCACTCTCCTGAAACAAAAATCTCTTGAGAACCTTATTAAGACTATGCATGAAAACTATATATTTTAAGTCTCACAATTTACAGACCAACAGTCCTCATTTTTCTTTGTTTAAAACATGTCATTTCATCAGAAAAAAAAACTCATGAAATTTCAGTATAAAGAAAACAAACATTCTCACAGTTTGGAGTCTAGTTACTACCTTGAATTTTTGTCTGGTATTACTACAGAATTGTTTTTAGATAACAAGGAAGAAAAAAAAAACCTACCACTTTCAATTAAGCTTAAATGCACATACAAATCAAGCCTAATTAGTCCAGTTCTACAAATATGATCTGCAATTATAAGATAAATCTACCCACAGAGATTCATTAAACCTTAGAATTTTTGAACTGAAACTTCAATGGAGTTGCCTTTAAGCAGTCCCCTGCAGGGACTGGCACTGATTCTTTTCCTAATCCTGCCCTGTTTTACAGGTACACTTTCCATACAAAACTGAGGAAAATTGCTTCATGTGAGAGCAAATGGAGTTAGACTTCTTCAGTAGCCCTTACTTTTGTCCCCCTTTTCTCTTTGCCTCCTTCTGCAACCAAGAGTAGCCAGGAATTCATGTTAGAGTTTATGAAGAGAGGAACATCAGGAAGGAAAGAAACTGCTGATGTTGCTGTTCCTTTCCCCTGGTGAAGACATTTAGAGTTGACTCTGCTGTCACACCAGTCAAAATGGACACACTCTTTTGTATAGGTTGCCTCAGCCAAAGAATATTTTCTAACAGGCATTCAAAGCCAAAGGTGATTACTACATGAGGAGACTTTAAGATGAGAAACAAGGCAGAATCCCATCTGTTACATGGGAACATTATCTAAATTAAGGAAGGAAATCATATAGTTTAGAAAATGAATTGCCATGTAACTTCATCTATTTACCCCACACTGGAAAATTGTTAGAATCATAGATCTCTAGTCCAACTTTCTAATTTTAAAGATTAGGAATAACAAGTCAAAGAAGTTCTAGGATTTGCCAGAGGTCACATGGTTAATGTATCATTGAGGCAGGATTTGTCTCTAAGTCTTCTGAATCCAAATAAAAGACGCATTTCCCATTGTAAAATGTCACTAACTGTTCTGTGTACCGACTATTCCAATTCTAATAAGTAAAGTTTCTTTGATTGTGAAAATAGTAGAAAAACAAAAACATTCCATTTAGTTTCCCACTGTACAACCATTTCTGTACCCTCTCCTTCTCCAACCCATTTAACTAATAGATATCCAAACTTTACATTTAAAAATGTGTGATTTGGGGCAAGTTTAATGACTTCATTGAATGTTAGAGCTAGAAGAGGCTTGAGAGATCACTTGATTCATACTCTGTAATGAGAAAATTAAAGACAAAAGAGGACTTGGCTGAGGTTATACCCATATTAAATTGCAAAAATCTTGTTTATCACTCAGATTCTCTAACTCAAAATCATATTTTTTTCACTATACCTCAATGTTTCTACTAGGGCCAAAAAGTAAACCCTGTTCTGATTAAAAATTCATGCTTTTTTTCCCTAGACTACATTGCTTTGCTTTAAGCTCACTCGTGTCACTTCATACCCTGGGGAATCACATTCTTTCTCATAAAATGGAGGATTTACACAAAGTGGATTCAAAGGTCAGTCCAACTCTAATATACACTAAGTCAATGGTTCTCAAAATACTCTTTTTTCTGACTATGGAAAAATGCTGCTAAAGACCTACTAGAGTTACTTTTCCAATAGCAATAATAAATGTGTTCTGCTGCTCTATGTCTGAAGAGAGCCAATGCAAGTGAGCCATGAGGAGAGCAAATCTACAACTTTGACCTGACTTATGCTTTATTCCAAACAACTGAACTAACTGAAAACAATGAGAAAAAGGTTAAAAAAGAAACAACAACTCAGATTTTTAAACATAGCTATATATAGCATATATAATTCAACCTACTTGTATTTTACATTTGTTATCCCATATACTTTTCCTTTTGGGACATAAACTCTTCAAGAGATAGTTTCCAGGAATGAAGAGGTTATTATCCCCCTGGTCATGATCAGAATATTGCAGAATATGGTATCCGGACTTGGGATCTACAATTTAGGAAGTATACTATTCTAGAGAGCATCCAGAAGAAGAAAAAGACAATAATCAAGTATATTCAGTTTATGCCACAGGAAGAATGATCAATTGTTTCTAAAATCTCCATTTTAAGTTAAGTGTTCAAGCCAGCAATGTTCATTATTGACTTCTTCTCAGGCTCTACTCATGACTTTTTAAACTTCTTTTTCGACCTTTTAAGTCTGTCCTCTCTTTTAGTTGCTTTGCAATTGTTCAAATTTCAACATTTCAACTTTCTTTTATGTGTTCTTTCCCCATTAGATTATAAGCTCCTTGAAATCAGGGTGTATTGTTTTATTTTTGTTTTTGTATATACTTGTATTCTCAGGAGATAGCAGTGTCTGACACATTATAAGAGCTTAATAAATTGTCTTATAACTCCAAAATTCTATGATTTTATCTCTGGTTTTCTGGCTAATTTCTTCAGAAATTAAAACAGTGACATGGATTCAAGAAGTATTCAAACATTTGATTTTTTCCACATTATTCTAGAACTTTTTTTTTAGTCTCAGTCGAGGGACACCCCCTCATTTTCCAATTTTTTACCACCATAAAGAACGTGGCTATAAATATATTTGTTCACATAGTTTCCTTATTATTTCTTTGGAGTACAAACTCAGCAGTGGTATGGCTGGATCAAAGGGCAGGCAGTTTTTTAAGGCCCTTTGGATGTAATTCCAAATTGTCTTCCAGAATGGTTGGATCAAATCACAACTCTACCAGCAATGCATTAGTTTCCCAATTTTGCCTCATCCTCTCCAACATTTATTATTTTCCTTTACTGTCATATTGACCAATCACCTAGGTTTGAAATGGTACCTCAGAGTAGTCAATCATCTGTTTTATATAGTGATAATGACAATAGTCCTTGTAAATCATTTTCTGTCATCCTTTTTTGCTTTTGTCTGACTAGATAACACAAATGTATTCTAAGGGATTTTTTTTAGAATGCTTAAATTAACTATATATCTAAAATGTCTTTTAATGCCTCAAATAAATTGGGAAATTATATGGTACAAGTTCTGTTCACAAATTTCTTTTTTGGAAGGGGGAGTAGAGTTAAGATTGAAGGGTGAGAGATAGAAATTTTTCCTTAGTTCATTCTTCAGTTTCTGTCTAGTAACTGAGAAAATACAATAAATGGAGACCTGACAGTGAAAACCAAGAAAATATACTTACACCCAGGGTAGCTTAGGAAGATAGAGAGACAGAGAAGTCTGGAGATATTGGGTTGAGGGATGGTCAGGAGTGCAGCAATACAACAGATGTCAGAATCATCAGAAGGCTATAGCAACAGTAGTGGTGATAGAGAGTAGTCTAGCATTCAGTGATGTTAAAATAATTGAATACCTGGACAAAAAGAAATTCTGGGGCACTTCTGTACTAGTATAAGGAGAAGGAAGAGTTGTCATCAGACAGTTCTTTTTCACATTACTTCATTTCAGTTCACAATCATTCAAGAGAGCAGGTTAGGGCAATTATGGCTCATTCTAGCAATACATCAGAGAAAATCAACCCCACAAGCCAAGAAACCCAAACCGGACAAGGAATTTTCAAGGAACAAACTAGTAGGTTGTGAACAAAAGTTATTTTCCAGGATCATACCACTGTGGAAACATCAAACACTTAATGGAACCCAGAATGAGTGATGAAATCAGTGGGAGATAAAGGACAGAAAAGTTCAGGTGATATATATCTCTACTCCAAGTTGAGCAGAACCCAACATTAAAATAAAGTACAAAGTGGAGTAATAGGCTAGGAAAATCAGCAAACAAACAAGTAGAACTACAAAAAGCCTTTTATTTTTTGTAGTGGCAAAGAAGTGGAATGGATGAACAAGTTACTGTAGATTATTGTGATGGAATACTATTGTGCCAAAAAAAAAGACAAACATGATGATCACAAAAAAAAAACCTAGAAATACTTATGAAGTATCAGCAAAATGTATAAAATGTATTATGATCTGCTATAAAGGACTTAACTATCATCAATAAGAAAGAACCATAAAAAAAGCTACTAGAGTAACCAAGAAACTCAAGGCACAAACAATAGGAGACAATGATTTAAATATATCCATAAGGAAAGAAAAATGCATATCAGCACACATCCAACAAGAATTCCTATAAAAATTAAAGGAGAGGAGAAGAAAAAAAATAATGATTATAGATATCAAATAAATGTCTTAGAGGAAAACTGGAGGGACTATTGGAACTATTCAAGGAAATTATGAAAAGAAATTACAAGCTTAGTAAAAGGGCATTAAAGTACTGCAGAAAATAATTCTTTAAAAATCAGAACTGAGTAATGGTAATGAAAGAACAAAATTCTTCACAGAAAATACTTTCTTAAAAATTACAATTGGCAAAGTGGAAGCTAATGGTTCCATAAGCCATTAAGGAAGAATAAAATAGATCAAAAGCCTGAAAAAATGAAAAAAAAATGTGAAATATCATATAAACAGATCTGAAAAAATATATTGAGTCTAGACATAATATCTAAATAAATTTTAAAGGATTTTGGTCAGATATCTTAGAATCAGAGGACAAAGTAGAAATTAGGAGAATCTACAAGTTTATTCCTGAGAAAAATTCCAGAAATATTATAGAATATATAGGTAGCATAAAACACAGTTGAGTCTTATCTGTCAAGAAATATACACAAATGATATAACCATAAGACACTCACCACAAATTAAAATAAACATAAAAACTTGAGAAAAATTAATTTCTCATGGGGAGGTTGTCAATTTATTAAAAATGGTAATATTAGCTAAACTATTTACCTATTTACTACCACAATAAAACAAAGAATTATTCTAGAGCTAGAAAAATAAAACAACAAAATTTATTTGAAAGAACAAAACAAGAATTTATATGAATCAATGGAGAAAATATTAAGAAAGGGAGTCTAGGAATATCAAATTCCAAACTATACTACAAAGCTAGCAACTTGGTAAAAGTTGATCAAAGGAACAGATTAGGTACATAATATACAGAAGCTAATGAATATGGTAACAGAATATTTGTTAAATAAAAGTATCTCTTCTTCCTTTGAACTCTGTATTTCTTTGAACTCTGCATTTCTTGCTCAATCATGAATTCTTCCCCATCTATAATTTTTACAGGTAATTTATTCAATGCTCCCCTAATTTTCTTATTATGTTATTCTATATGTCTTCAAGTTTATTTTGGTGAACAGTGTATAATTTTGTTGTATACCAAATTTATGCCAAATGATTTTTCAATTTCCCAATATGAATTCTTGGAAAACAATATGGTATTGGCTAAGAACAAGAGTGAAATACTGATGGACTAGATAAGGCACTCAACAAAAATGTTAATGCTCTATAATAACCCAGTTATTGATGAGTCTAAATGTCCTAGTTAATGGAAGAATGACTCACTATTTGACAAAAACTGGAAAACAGTATGGCAGAAATTAGGCATAATAGTTTATCTGTAAGACTTATTGATAGAGGAAGAATTTAGGTCAAAACAAGACACAGAAAACATTATGAGATGTAAAAGAGATCATTGACTACATTAAATTAAAAAGAGAATTTAGCAAAATTTATAAGAATTCAAAGCATTTACCTTTGCATCATGAACTTTGCATCAGTTCATCATGTCTTCCAGGTTTTTCTGAAATCATACTCTTGATTGTTTCTTATGGTACAATAATAACCCATTACAACTATATGCCACAACTATTTCATCCATTCCTCAAGTGATGGACAACCCCTCAGTTTCCAATTCTTTTCCACTACAAAATGAGCTCCTAAAAATATTTTGATACAAGTAAATGGTTTTTTCCTTTTTCTCTGCTATCATTGGAATATATACCCAGTAGTGATATTTCTGGGTGAAAGGGTATGCATAGTTTTGTGATCCTTTTGAAATTGTTCTCCAGAATAGTTGAATCACTTCAAGTTCCATTAAAAGTGTATTAGTGTCCCAATTCTATGCCATCTCTTCCAACATTTATTTTCCTTTTTTATGTTAACCAATCTGATAGGTATGAGGTAGTACCTCAGAGTTCTTTTCATTTGCATTGCTCTAACAATAGTGATTTGAAGAATTTTAAAATAATTTTTGCATAGTTTGATTGGTATGGCACTGAATAGGCAAATTAATTGAGGTAGGATTGTTATTACATCAGCTCCTCCTATCCGTAAACAATTAATGGTGTTTTTTTTTTCCCAGTTGTTAAAGTCTGACTATACTTATATGAAAATGTGTTCATATAATTGTTAGTAGGTATACCCCCAGTTATTTTATACTGTCTAGAGTTATTTTTAATGTAATTACATTTTCTATCTCTTGCCATTGAATTTTGATGGTGGTAAATAGGAATGCTAATGATTTATAGGGCTTTACTTTGTATCTTCTGACTGCTAAAATTATTAATTCTTTCTATTAGTTTTTGACTAATTCTCTAAAATTCTCTAATTATTTGCAAAGAGTGATAACTGTTTCTTCATTGCCTATATTAATTCCTTCAATTTCTTTTAATTCTCATTGCTATAGCAAGCTTTTCTAGTACAATATAAAATAAAAGTCGTGACAATGGGCATCTTTGCTGTACCCTGATCTTACTGGAAAGAGTTTTAGTTTATATACATTACACATAATGCTTGCTGATGACTTTAAAGAGATATCATTTATCACTTCATGGAAGGTTCCATTTATTACAGTGTTTTTATTAGGAATGTGTGTTTTATTTTGTCAAATTCTTTTACAGCATTGATTGAAATAATCTATTGGTTTATTATTAATATGGTCAATTATACTGTTGATTTTCCTAATATTGAACCATCCTTGCATTCCTGGCATAAAATCCACCTGATTGTGGTGTTCGATGTTATAATCAATTGTGTTATAATGCTTTAATCTTCTTGCTAGTATTTTTATTTAAATTTTTTGCATAAATGTTCATTAGGGAAATTTGTCTATAGTCTTCTTTCTCTGTTTTAGCTGATTAGGTATCAGTACCATATTTCTGTCATAAAAATAATTTAGGATTCTTTCTTCCCCTATTATTCCAAGAAGTTTATATAGTATTAGAATTAGTTGTTTGAGTGTGGGATAGAATTCACTTGTAAATCCATCTGGCACTGGGATAATTTTCTTAAGGAGTTCTTTGACATTTGCTCATGTTCTTTTTCCTATGACGGGGTTGTTAAAGTATCCTATCCCCTCTTTTGTCAATCTGAGTAGTTTATATTTCTGTGGACATTCATCTATTACAATTTGATTGTCAGATTTATTGGCACATAGTTGGGCAACATAGCTTCCAATAATTATTTAATTTCTTCTTCATTGGTTATGGTTTTGACTTTTTTAATTTTTGAAACTGGTAATTTAGTTTTCTTCTCTCTTTTTATTAAATTGAGTTCATCAATGGTTTACAAATTTTTTCATAAAACCAATTCCTTGTCTTATTTATCAGTTCAATTATTTTACATTCAACTTTGTTAATCTTACTCTTGACTTCCAGGATTTTCAATTTAGCATTTAATTAGAGCTTTACATTTGTTTATTTTCTAGTTTTTTTTTAATTTCCATACCCAACTCATTTATCTACTCTTTCTCTGTTTTAATGATGTTATCATTTAGAGATGCAAATCACTCCCAAGTACAGCTTTGGCTGTATCCCCTAAATTTAGTAAATTGTCTCTTCTAGGTCATTTTCTTTAATCTGATGATTATTTTAATGATTTTTTTTCTTTGTCTCATTCTTTCTTTTAAATAAAATTATTTAGTTTCCTATTTATTTTCTGTTTCCCTTTGTTGAATGTGAATTTTGTTCTATAATGGTTTGAAAAGTATGCATTTAATATTTCTGCTTTCCTATATTTTATTATGAGGTTTTTATATCCTAAGAGGTGCTCACTTTGGGGGAAGTGCTTTTATTACTTTCTATTTCTATTCAGTTTTTTTTTCCCAAAGTTCTGTCATTTCAAATTTTTCTAAATTTCTATTTTCCTCCTTAACTTTTTTCTTGTTTGTTTTTTGGTCACATTTATCTATTTCTGAGTGGGGAAGGTTGACTCAAATTACTATTAATTGGAGAAATACAAATTAAAGCAACTTTAAGATATTACCTCACACTTATACTGGCTAACATACAAAAAAAAGGATGAAGGACAAATATTGGAAGGGATGTGGAAAAATTGGCACACTAAAATACTTCTGGTGGAGCTGTGAACTGATACAACTATTCTAGAGAGTAATATGAAACTGTAACCAAAGGGTCATAAAACTGTGCTTGCTTATTGACCCAGCAATACCACTGCTAGGTCTGTATCCCAAAGGGATAGAGATAGAGGAAAAGAAATGACCTATATATAAAAATGTATTGCACCTGTTTTTGTGGTAGCACAGAACTGAAAACTGAAGGAATGTCCATTAATTGAGGAATGGCTAAACAAGTTGTGGTGTAAGTATATAACTAATTTTGTTTCTTTTTAAAATAATAATGTACTTCTATCTTTTTTTTAATAATGATTATCTTGTCACACAAATTCCCTTAATGCACATGAGCTATATACAAGGTAAATTGACATTCTCTTTATCCCCCTCCCCCATTTTTTGTTTTTGTTTTTTTTTTTTGGTAAACTTATAAGACACACAAGATAAAAATAAAACAAAAACAAAACAAAACAAAACAAAAACACCCATTTTTGTCAATAACTTAGCATTATGACTACAAATGCTGGTGTAGGTATAGTTTTACACAGTTCAGCCTTAATATTTATACTCATAAGGGAGAATTTCAGTGTATTTAGCAGACATACTTAAAGTTCACCACCCACTCTGCCCTGCCAATTGAGGAGGAGGAAAAAGAGGAGGAGGAGAGTCTCCCGCCCAGGGGTTCCCTGGGAGGAAAAAATGGATTTCGACATTCCCGAATTCAATCCTAATCATCGAGTTGGATTCATTCTCTGTCCCAAACCTTCCCTGTCTTGTCTTTGTAAACAGCGCCATCATCACCCTCCTAAAGGGTCTTTTTCTTCTTAAATCGCCTTTTCTTTCCCATGTCTCAGTGTGTTCATCTATGGGTACAAAAGGACCAAGAACGAGGCGCACTTTAGATCACTGCCCAGGCTCCGGGGGAGCTGGGCTGGTCCTTCCTCTGGTGTAGGACCACGGTACTGACCTAAGGTGAGTCGGAGTCACTGACTCTTCCTGGCTCTGCCCTTGTTTCTCAGCCTTCCTTCAGGGACTATTTAATAGCCAGGAGCCTCCCTGCTGCTCTCCTTCCCCCTTGGTTCAGAAGAACCCTCAGGGAACCGCAGTAGTTCTGATACTCTCCCAGCAGGACGGAGGACAGACCTGGAATCGGATGGTGTGGCTGGAAGGGTCTACAGAAAGGCATCAAGGTCAACGTGGGACAAAGCTTGAACCCGTTGGGAAGGGGTTGCAAAGTGCATCTTCAAACTGTTCCTACCTGGAATGCAAACAGTGTCAGTGAGGCGGCCATAAAAATGACAAACAGGATGATTATGAAAAAAAACCTGGAAAGACTTACATGAAAGAATGTAAAGTGAAATGAGCAGAACCAGGAGACTGTACCCAGTAACAACAGTATATGATGAACAACTGTAAATGACTTAACTATTATCACCAAGGCAAGAATTCAGGAAATCTCTTACATTCATGCCAAAAACAAAAACAAAACAAAAAGGATGTCCTGTGCCATAGAAGGAATAGATTGAGTCTAAATGCAAATTAAAACATATAATTCTTTATTTCCTCTACTAATTTTTCTTTAGTGTAAGTAATATGTTTCTTATATAACATGACAAACACAGAAATATGTATTTTATGATTATATATAATATATATGAAATCTATTCCATATTAGGTGCCTTTATTGGATGGAGGAGATTGCAAACTATCAGAAAAGAAATATTTAAAAAATCATTTTGACATGTAATCTGAATAAAATGTATTATAATAAAAAGAAATTAGACACATTAATGCTCTATTGATACAGCTATGATATAGTCTAACCATTCTGAAAACCAACTTGAAATTATGCTCCAAAAGCAGATAAATGGTGTGTAGGCCTTGACCTAGCAATACTGCAAGTAGGTCTATCCCCAGAGGATTATAAAGAAAAGCATAAATATGTCCAAAAAATCTAATAGCACCTTTTTTTGTGTGTGTGGAAACAAATACCTGGAAACTTAGGAAATGCCCATCAATTCAGGAATGGATGGATATGATGAAGTGCTATTGTGCTATAAGAAATGATGAATTAGAAGGTGTATGGAAAAACTTATGGAAATATTTCTATGAGCTGATGCAAGGTAAAATGACAAGAACTAGGGAAACAATTCACATAGTAACAATATCATTGAAAAAAATTCTGAAAGATTTAGTAACTCTTATCAACATCATGATACACCAAAATATTCAGACTCATAATGAAAAACACTATCCACCTCCAGATAGAGATATAATGGACTGAGTACAGATTGAAATCTTTCTTTTTTCCTTCCTTCCTTTTTTTCTTAGTGAAGAAAAGTATACAGGGAATCTCTACTCCAATATTTTTGGGATTAGAAAAATGGTTTACTCAAATTGGATTGAATTCTATACCTATATTGAAAAAGACATGAGATCAAATTTGGTTTCAGGCACCTAATACCTGTGCTACTTAGCCTCTATCTCAGTTATTCTCATCTGTAAAATGGAGATAATAGTATATACCATCAAAAGTGTGTTGAAGCCAGCTCTAACTCACTACAATCTATCGTTAAATACTCAGTCCCAGCATTTACTCCTTGGAAATAAGCAGATTCCACAAATAAAAAAATAAGAATTTTATTTACTGATTTATTGATTGTTTAGGTCAAATAAAAGGTGGGAAACTCTTGATAATAAAGATTAAGTCAGCATACCACTGACTTCCTCCCAAGATTGCTGTGAGGACAAAATGAGATTTGAAAAGCACTTTGAAAACTTTAAAAAGTGCTTCATAGTTGCTCTCAGTGATGGTGATGTCCTTGTCCATGATCATGATCATGGTGAAATGATGATGATATTGATATAACATCCAAAGACAATGGATAATTCAGGACACTGTTTATACCCGGTTAGTATTTTGTCTTAAAGTTATTCTCTTTAAGATACATGTAGGAAGGATTGAATGTAGCAAGAAAAGATCTTTTAATTTCACCTGGACTATTTTTGTTCTTCCTTAAGTTATACTAAACAGATTAGAAATGGAATATAATAAATAATACAATAAAAAGATGGCACTCATTAAACACTTACTGTGTGTCAAACATTATACTAAACAGTTTACAAATATTATGTCATTCTGAAATAAATAAAGGTCAAGCAGCTTGCCCAGTGTCACAGAGATAACATCTGAGGCTAGATTTGAATTCAGATCATTTTCACTGCAGGCTTTGCCTTCAATCCAATATGTGAGCAAGCTATTGACTGGTGGTAGCTGACAAAACAGAATAAAACAGATAAACAGCAAATTGAAAAATATAGGAATTTGGAATAATTCAATATAAAATTATCTACCTTGACTTCCTTCAATAGCCCTTGAGGACAATATTGTAAAATCTTTGAAGTTAATAATGATATTAAAATATTGAGAAGAATCTGGTGTGTTCAAGGTCCTCACTTTTTTAAGGCAAGAAAGTTACTAATATGTTCTGAAGTATTTTAATTTTAAAAAGGTTAAAAATGAAAGAAAAATATTTTGTTATCTGATTAGGTAAAAATAAATTATTTAGAAAATTAAGCACTAGCATACCTCCATCTCTGACAATTCCACATAGATATTACTATGGTGAATGGGAAAATAATCTTGTCATATACATACTGGGATATAAATCTTTAGATGATAATAATAATTCTCCATTTTCACCATCACAGAGAGTAACCTGATAATGTATGATTTTGATAATAAAATATAATCATTTCTTCCATCTAGGTAATTATAAGAAATGACAAGGTCAATTGAAAATTGTACAGATTCTAAGATAATATCATGTAATAAATCCAATGTCTTTCAAGCAGTTAATGATGTTTTATTTGCCTCCTCAGTCATGTCTACTCAAAGCAAAGGTCAAAGGGTAGCATTATGTCTGTTGTCCCTATTTATCTATATTATATTTATACAAATAATCCAAATGACAGAATTTACAAAAAAATTTATATCTCTCTATCAATATTTATATATCTATAAAATATATTTATTTATAGTTATATATATATATATTTATATATAAAACCCAATTTTTTCAGGTTGGTTTAAATATTGTTTAAGTATATCAGATAATTTTTTTTAAATTCCCACCTTACCTTCCTTATGTTGTCAATACCAAGAAATTACTGCCCTCGTAGAGTACAATCATCCTGCCATGTTCAGATCACATGAAATGAGGGACAGCCATTATTGGCAAAATAAAACGACTGTTTCTCCTTGACAGAGTGACCTTGTTTAATGTCCTCTGTGCCATTCACCCTTCCATAGTTGATCAGCCAATTCCATTTATCATTCTAATTAGGCAGCATCTTGCCAGTTCAATCAGCCTCAATTACTTTAGGCCTCATTAGTGACTGACACTCTGTAACAAGTGCATCTCTGAATGAACAAGGTCAGATAGAGAAGTAAAGCATTCAGACAGCAAGTACATTTATGACCTGCTACATAGTACCGTTAATTTTGGCAAGAGATTCAAAAGGTATTCAAACTTTTATTTCTTATTTGGGCAGTAAATTTTTGGACAAGCACCTTTCTTTCACATGGAATCAACAAAGTATCGATCTCTATCTCACAAGACAAATAAATGGGTATATTTTATGGAAGTCAAATGTTTTCACAATTATTACTATGATCTGTATGGGTTTGTGGATAATCATAGGATTCTAAAATGGGAAAGGAACTTAGAGATGGTCTATTCTAATATCTCTTTGGAACATGCAATTTTTAAAATTTCCTTGACAAGTGTTTGTCTGGTCTCTAGTTGGAGATCTCCAGTGCCAGAGATCCTCAGAGGGCAGGGCATTCCATTTTTATACAGTTCTAATTCTTATGAAATTCTTTCTTATAAGTTGAACAAAATGTTGCTTCTCTGTAACTTCAACAGTTGGATGGTGCAGTGGAGAGTACTAGACATGGAGACAAGGCTTGACTTCAAATTCAATCTCATATACTTATTTGCTATGTGACATTGGGCAAGTCATGTAATTAATTCAGATTCTTCATCTGAAAAGTGAGCTTGAGACAGAAATGACAGAGCACTCCAATATCTTTGTCAAGAAAATCCCATGTTATAGAAAAGTTATTGATCAATTCTGTGTCACCTGGATCAGTGGAGAGAGTTTTATTTTTTCACCAGAAGCTCTGTTCACCAGCAAAATCCCAGACATACAAACACGTGTAAGGTCTAAATATTTCTTGAAAACTTGAGAAAAATAATGTCCAGTATTTGCAATAATCATACTCTTTTTATATTTGCTCTACAAAATCCTGCAAAACTGAATATTTATGAATCTCTCCAGTCCACTTTAGCATGTGCTACTATTTAAATCTAAATGAATTTAACAAGCATTTATTTAATAAGCATGTACTTTATTTTAGGTACTGTGCCTGATATGAAGGATACAGAGACAAATTAGAAGACAGTTCCTATTCTCAAGGAGCTAGCATTTGACTGTGGAAGGATGAATATAAAACAGACATGAAAACAGATAAATGTACATATGATATTTTAACAATTAAAGAGATTAGAAAGGTTCTCTATAGGCAATAAATGGTACATGAGTTAAACCTTGAAGGAAAGAAGAAATAATGGGATCATAGGAATTATAAAAAAGCCTTAGAAAGCATTTGAACCCTCATTTTACAGAGGAAATGATAAAGAACCAGATAGGAGGCCCAGGGTTCAAGTATGAGTAAGTATGAAATTAACTATTAAGAGTTTTTTTAATTTATTAAGGAAATGAGATGTCTCCTTAAAATATTTCATTTTCTATAATTTGTACCCAAGATCACCAGCAGATTCTTACAAAAATGCCCAGTGATTGATTGATAAATATGGAGAAGCATGTTTGTTTTGATTATTATTCCTCCATCACCAAAACATATTTTACACTTTTGAAAGTGAGCAGTTATGGAAGTTAATAGAAATATATAGCACACATTTAGAGGTAGAAGAATCTTTAGAGTCATCTAGTCCAAGTGCCTCATTTTACAAACAAGATAATTGAAATGCATTAATAATATTCTGGGAAAGTTGGATACCAAAGCATTAGAAGGAATTCATTCATGGTCTTCCAGTCTTAATGTAGCAGATTATCTAATAGATTAAACTATTTTGTCCACAGAAAATCAGGAAGAAATGTTCATGTTGTTAGGAAATCTAGATACTGGTAGGAGTTTACTAAATACTTGTTGATTGTTTAATTTGTTTCTCCAATAATAGGACTTCCAAATCAAATCATATCATGTTTCCTAATATATCAAATACACTTTCCTAATATACTTAATATGCTTTAAGACAAACACAGAATTATACACAAGATTTAGAATTGCAAAAAAAAAATTTTTGTTTAGCCTAGTGGGAAATGCAGAACAGGGTACTCAAATATTGACAAATATTTGCACCATACCACAAAGATAATGCAAACAGCAAAGAATAGGAAAGGGAAAGAATTAAACCTTCCGCTATGAGAGCTGTAAAAATTGTATCAACATGTAATCGGAAAAAACATAGAAATAATATTTTTAAAAGACACCAATGTATGGGAATCCACAAGCTCTCAAGGCAGTCCATTATACTTTGGGACAACTAATATTCAGAAGAGGGGTTTTTATTCTTTTTACCTATTATCTAAAGTCTAAATTGGCCTCTTTCTAATGTCCTTTTCAGTCAAATGCCATTCTCTAGAGTAGTCAGCTTATCAATAATCTTTTTTTTTTTGATGGACAAAAATGTTATTTATCATAGAATCTATTATGGGAGACTGGGGGGTCCTCAAGTGGTTCAGGACCGATATGTGAAAAGAGAGATTAGATTATAACAGTAAGCAATTTAATGTGATGGGAGAAAGAAGTCTGTCAAAAGTATTTTTTGATATTCATTAGGTACAGTTTGCCAATAGTAGTTTTCTTTTTTTTTCCCATTTGAATAAGTTTATTTAGTCAATTTAGAACATTATTCCTTGGTTACAATAATCACATTCTTTCCCTCCCTCCCCTCCACCCACTCTTCCTGCAATCAATGCACAATTTCATTGGGTATTACTTGTGTCCTTGATCAGAACCTATTTCCATGTTGTTGTTTACACTAGGATGTTCATTTAGAGTCTACATCCCCAACCATATCCCTTCGATCCATGTATTCAAGCAGTTGTTTTTCTTCTGTGTTTTTCCTCTGAATGTGGATAGTGTTTTATCTCATAGATCTCTCCAAGCTGTTCAGGATCACTGCATTGCCACTAATGGAGAAGTCCATTACATTTGATTGTACCATGCAGTCTCTGTGTATAATGTTTTCTGGTTCTGCTCCTCTCACTCTGCATCAATTCTTTGAGGTTGTTCTAGTCCCCATGGAATTCTTCCACTTTATTATTCCTTTGAGCACAATAGTATCCCATCACCAACATATACTACAATTTGTTCAGCCATTCCCCAATTGAAGGGCATCCCCTCATTTTCCAATTTTTTGCCACCAAAAAGAGTGCAGCTATGAATATTTTTGTACATGTCTTTTTCCTTATTATTTCTTTGGAGTATAAACCCAGTAGTGATATGGCTGGATCAAAGGGCAGACAGTCTTTTATAGCTTTTTGGGCATAGTTCCAAATTGCCCTCCAGAAGGGTTGGATCAATTCACAACTCCACCAGCAATGAACTAATGTCCCAACTTTGCCACATCCCCTCCAGCATTCATTACTTTCCTTTGCTGTCATGTTAGCCAATCTGCTAGGTGTGAGGTGATACCTCAGAGTTGTTTTGATTTGCATTTCTCTGATTATAAGAGATTTAGAGCACTTTTTCATATGCTAATTAATAGTTTTGATTTCTTTAACTGAAAATTCCCCATTCATGTCCCTTGCCCATTTATCAATTGAAGAATGGCTTGATTTTTTGAACAACTGGTTAGCTTTTTATAAATTTGAGTAATTAGACCTTTGTCAGATTTTTGTAATGAAGATTGTTTCCCAATTTGTTGTTTCCCTTCTAATTTTGGATGCATTAGTTTTGTTTGTACAAAACTTTTAAATTTGATGTAATCAAAATTATTGATTTTATATTTTGTGATTTTTTTTCTTGCTCTTGCTTGGTTTTACCATCTTTCCTTTCCCAAAGATCTGACAAGTATACTATTCTGTGTTCGCCTAATTTGCTTATAGTTTATTTCTTTATGTTCAGGTCATTCACCCATTCTGAGTTTATCTTGGTGTAGGGTGTGAGATGTTGATAACTTATCAACATTCTTCAAAAAAGTGTGGTGCTCAGTGCTATACAAAATACTCCAGATAAAGCCTGACAAGAATGGGGTACGTTAAGATTACCACCTCTCTATTCCTTGAAGGTACACTCTGTTTAAAGTAGTCCACAATTTGGGAAAAGCCATTTGGCAAATATTTAGTGAATAGAATTAAAAAGGGAGGCTGGGAGATTGTCCTTCAGTCTCCCCAGTAAGATGATTACAACCAAAGGGAGTTATCACAACTAAGCCTTTTCTTAAAATTTCTGTGCTTTTATAACTTTTAAAAAATATTTAAAATATTGGATAAGGGAGATAATTGTTTAAATAGTGCCTCCTCAAATTTAAATTTGAAATCAACATCTCCTAAACACTTACTAAGTGCAAGGATAAGATTAGATATAAAAATGTAAAAAAAAACTTTTTAAATGTTTTGTTCCATTAAAAAATAAGCCAAAGACACAAATCAGAAATATGTAAGCAAGACTTCGTAGACTAATGGAAGAAACTGACAAATACATATTTCTATACTTTCTCCTTGTGATTGTTTCTTAGTTTTCTTTAAAGAAAGATCTGAGGGTTGAGAAATGAGAATTCAGCTCCACAAAAGTTTTCCAGCAAAATCTGATAATCTTTCCCTTTGGGGATAGTGGGTAAAATCATGAAATTAAATTTTTTGCTTTCTCTTTTAGGCCCATAGAATTTATTTTCCTCATAAAAGATACAAAGCAAGTTTATAAAAACAATTAATTATATACTTCAATATCAAAGATTTTCTTTTCCAATCACAGGTCTTGCTATTTCACATTTGGTTTTTTGTTTTTTGTCAAGAATCTTTCTATGCACACGCATAGATTTCCTCTAATATGTTTTCTCCACTGGTCCCACTGTATCTAGAAAAATTATCTGAGTCAATGGCTACCTGGGCCACTAAGATGAGAAAATAAGGAATATTTTGTTTCTTTATTCCCCACAGGCCCCAGTGTCAGTAGAGGTTGAAAGTCCAGCAGGTTATTTCAATAATTCATTTTTCTATTTCATGTTCTTCATTTTCTAATAGAACTGAAAAATCTTTAAAGAAAATCCTTTTAAAAGTAAATCTTGCTTCACTGGATTGTAAATTTTTAGGTGACAGGAAGTTTGTCTTTTTTCTCCCTGTATTTTCAGTAGTGCTGAGTATCCTGACTTCCCAAATATTAAATCAGTCAAGCTTTGGGACAAAGATTTTTCAAAGGATAGTTTCTTTTTAATATGCCTGGCTCCTTTGCTTTCCAGTGAATATAATGAAGAGGCTTAATCATATCATAGGTGCCAACTTTTCATTTTCCTGATGAGTGGTCTGGTACTAAATCCAAATCAAATCTCAATTGTAACAAAGTTAAATTGTAAAAGACATGGAGTATTAGGTCATCTTGTCTCATGTACCTGTCTCTAGAAAGTGGAAGATTGCTTCATAAAGCATGCTCCTGGATGGCCATCCAATCTTCTTCTAAATGATAAAAGCAATAGTTTAAGTAAATTCTATTTTACAAAATACATCACAGTGTTCAATTTAAAAAAGGAGGCTTTAGAGCACAGAACTCTAAGCCTTTTCTTCCCCTTTAAATTTTAAATGACTAATAAATTACTTGATGGGATGGTACATTTTTATAATCTGTGCTACTGAGAAAGCAGAGGGTATATGACTTGAGTTCAGGAATTCTGAGCCATAATAGAGCTAAAGCTGATGGGTATCCACACCAATATGGTGAGCACACAAGAGGAAATTGGCCAGAGGAAAAAAAGGTTGCATTAAGAATGAAGAACTAGCTCAGATTGTAAGCCCAGAAGGTCAAAACGTCCATGCTGATCAGCAGTGTGGTTGTGTCTCTGAGTGCCCACCACACTTCTAGCCTAGATGACACAGGGAGATCCAGACACCTCCGTTTCAAAAACAAATACTGAATTCCAAGTGAAATGTTGACAAGGATTAGACTCAAGAGGAGTTTGTCAACTATTTGTGGAGATTCTAACAGTGAAAAAAAGTCATCCCTCTCCAAGGAAGAGCAGATAAACAACAAACTGACTCACCTCTTCTTAACTCAAGATCTTATTTTTTCCAAGGCCTCTCTCAATGCAGAAAGGGCTCTGAGAAGCTGAAGAGTGTTAAAAAGAGGGAGCTGTTGGCCAGGACACTGAGATGCAGACCAAGGATAGCCTGAGTTACTAATGGCAAACTGATGTGGTACAGACTAGGATAGCTTCAATTACCTTTGACTTTATATGGAATGACCTGAAACTCAGTTATGGTCCCTTTATGTACAGACAGCTTAATTTATTGTCTTCTGAGTCAACACACTACCTCCTGAAGTGTTTCTTTGATACTGCCAAGCCAATGAATTTGTTCTCCTGGTCATGAAATGCACTTAAAAAAAATTAAAATAAGCACCATCCAAATGCTAAGCCCTTCAATGGGTCCTTACAACCGACAGGGAATTCTTCCTGGAAGAGGAAGATATTCAGGATGGTGAAGAATCAATAAAATCATCCTATTGGCATGAGTTAAATAATTGGAACTGTTTAATCTGAGAAAAAGAATATTTAGGGGGCATATGATAAATGTCTTCAAGTAATGGAAGAACTGATACTTAAAAGATGAATTAGAGCCTCTTCACTTCATCCCATAATGAAGAAGAAAGTAAAAAATAAGAGACAAATAATTTTCGGCTTGGTATTAGGTATGGGGAAAGAAAAAATAATAATTAGACCAAAACAAAAGGAAAATAGGATTTATCAGGAGGTAGTTAGTTGGTCTTCCTAGTAGGTACATGATACAACAAAACAAGTGTAGTTGAAGTGTGTGAAAATAAAGTTTGTTGGGTTTTTTTACCTAAATAGGCCTAGGAAAGGTAAACTTTATCTTGCTATAAATTGAGACTAGAATTATTTTGTCCTTCACAGCAACTAGCACAGTGCCTAGAACACTTACTACTTAAGTGTTTGCTTGCCTGCTTAAATGACTTCATCTGCAGGCAAATGTGACTCTGACTTTGTTCCTTGCCTCTACATCTGCAAAGAGAGCTTTTCCATTTTTTCATTTCACTTCCAATTAGTTTGCTAGTTGATGACCCTAACCTCATAGGGGGTTTTCATATCTTCTCTTCTATTAATCACTGTTAGCAGTAGCAGTCAGGACAGGCTTTTAGTAAATGTGTGGCCTGGCTATCACAGCTTTCCTCTTCCTTTAATAGCAGTTTTGCATAAAACTGCTCCATTTTCAGGTGTTGAGGTTAAGAGACAATTGCCACTGATAAAAAATGACAGTTTTGGACCCTGACCATTCTGTTCCACTGACCTTAGAAGCATACGAGAGAACAGGGAAGGAGACCCTGTGCTGTCAAGGGAAGAACGGGGTTGGTTAATTGGCAAAGTACAGGTGGGACAGTGGGAGTCAGATGCATAGAGCATAGCACCACAAGGTGCTGTCAAATATACCTCTATGTTTCATCCATGTGGATGGTAATAGGTCCCTTCTCATATTTTCAAACTGTGCCTAAAATGTGGAATTATTATTCATTCCTTTTTAGCAGAAAAATACATTTTCTATTTTCTTTATAAATATAGATTTTTCCAAATATAGATTTATTAGATCCTAGAAAAGAGCTCATAAATAAGTCTTTATTGTGACTTATTTTCCAAGAAATGTAAAGTCCTCAAGTTGAAGGGTTAGAGGCAGAAAATCAATGGGATGTACATTCATTTCTTAAATCATTCTGACAATGTCACATTCTTTGTGAATTCACCAAGTCACTGTGGGACACTGTTCAGGAATACACAATGTGAAGATGCCTCTTGCTCTATAAGAGATCCTAAATGAATGGGTGATGAACATTTACAGAAGCATCGGGCTATTTCCATCTGGGGGTATTTTCTTTTCCTGTATTTCAGTAAAGCTACAGACTCAATTCCGAATTCTAAATTCATTCACAAAAGTGCCTGTGTTTAACAAATTGAGAAGTATTGCAATAGACTGCATTGTGTTGGATATATATACATTTTTTTTCTCAGAGTCCCTGTCCTAATTTAGTTAAGTGATCATTGATTACACCAATACCATAGTATACATTCTCTTAAGAATATTTCTCCAGGTAGGCAAAAGTGTCTCTATATCCTGATTACATCACTTCATTGTGAGCTGCTCTCATGATATGATGCTTTGTCTGTGTATCATTGGTTAAAGATTATTCTCTAAGATCTTCTAATTGTTTCAAAATATTCTGGGACTTTGTCATTCTTATTCATACCACTCATCATATGGAAAGGAGATCATCAATTCATTCATTTTTATGAAGCTCTCTCATGATCCTATCTCTTCAATGCTTTCTCTGATCATCCTTTCACTTTCTGCCCCATTATAGGATTTTTACTTTCTCCTTCTTGAGTAAAGGAAACATTTCTGTACCCTTTTTCTTATCTTGTCAGCAACTGATTGGGTCAATGTAGGTGAGGCAGCTAAGTGGCCAATGGATAAAACATGGAGATAGGAAAATCTGGCCTCATATACAATTTATGAACCCAAGCAAGTAATTTAATTTCTCAGTCTCAACTACAGTTTCCTCAGCTATAAAATGAGGATAATAATATTGCTTGCTTTCCAGATATTATGATTATTAAATGAGATAATATTTGCAAATCACACAGAATGGTTCCTGGCATATAAGAAGCATTTAATAAAGTTCGATTTATTACTTGGGCTTAAGCTACAAAATATCAGAACACTATATAGAAAAATTATAAATATAGGTGATAATCTAACTGTTCTGTTCTCACAAAACCAAACACATAGACTGACACTTTAAAAGTTTTTTTTTCTTATTTTTTAAATGTCGATTGGATTTACATGGACATTTCTCCAAATATTTAATTTCTCTTCACTTAAGGGGTGATCTTTTATAGCAAATATTTTAAAATAAAAAATGGGAGGGGGGATGATTTCACCAAAACCAGACACATCAAATGTGTCTGATACCATATGATATATTCTATATCTAGATTTTCTCAGATTTTTAAAAAGAGGATGGTGAATATTCTCAATTTTTCTTCAGGGACAAAATTTATTGCTATATTTCTCTTGCATTCAAGAATCTTTTCTGTCTTCCATTTCCATTGTAGTCATCAGTTGTTTTGTTTCCCTAATTTTGTTCATTTTCTCTGAATCAGTTAGTTGAAGTCTTCTAGCTCTCTGAATTTTACCTATTAACTTCTTATGGTGGTACAGTAATGTTACCATTATGTTTGTTTAGCCATTCCTTAATTTATGAATAATAAATTTGATTTTAACTTCACTAAAATAATCCTGCTGTGGAAATTTTGGTCCATATAATACTTTGCTTTTTCTCTTTAACCTCCTTAGAATTTAAGACTGATTTTTTTTTGTCATAGAAACATAGCTATTGTAATTTTATCACAATGAATACGATTCTCATATACTGAAATAATCTAAGCATTTACAAAATTGAAAGTGGACTCTAAAAATCATAACTTTCAGGCAAACCTGTTCTGGTACCATCTAGTCCCAGACAATCTCCATGAGAGGAACAGATACTTCAAAATCTCAGTTGATCAAAATTACAAATAAACCATCATTGGCCAAATGAATGTCTTAGTTGATTGGATATATCAGTATTCACAGAAAAAATATTTAATATTCTTTTGCACAGCCTCAATCCCTTAAGCTTCCTGAGTCATACTCATTCTTGTCTAAAAATGGGATTTGTTACCTAAAATTCACTCAGATTTTTGTATAAAAAGCACTTAGTAGGTGCAAAGTGTTATTAAAATGGTCCCATGGCAGAATCTACACTTCATAAATAACCTAGGTTATATATTTTATGATAAACACATAGCTTCAATATGTATCGGTATCCCTTAAAATCATTTTTCATATCTTTAACCATAAACTTCTATAAAAAATACAATCGATTTCTTAAATATCTCTTCCAAGGCTTATGTTTGGGAATATTTTCCACGCTAGAGTTACCTCCAGTTTTCAATTATGTATTCTCATTGCATTTCTGGACCATTGGGCTTTTATAATTCAGTACATGGTCTTCTATGCCTGCACTGAATACTAACCAGGAAAATGCTTGAAAAAATTAAATTTTTTAACTCCATCAAAGTGAGTTCTTTGGTAGGTTTCATACTTGATAGTTTGATTCTTGCTCATCATTTGTTCATGAAAAAGAATGTTTCTCACATGATATTGAGAGCTATCTTTACTGACATACAATGGTGAAATGGAGTCTGAAAACAATGATCTTGGGAAATTTCTTGAAGGGACATGGGCTTAACCTCTGGTGTCTAGGACAAGAAGGATAGTTATTTTCATTAACTGAAAAAAAAACAAATTCAGAATGTAAAGCTGCAATTGTTTGTTCCTTTCTCATGTGTCTTCCCAGCTTTATATTCTGAATTTATATGTGACTGATTGTATGAAAATTAGACTATAGGTCTAAGATCTCAAAAATGATACCTGAAAAGAAAAGTGAAATGTGTGAGAGATAATGTGGTACAGAGGAAAGAGGAATGAATTTCAAGGAGAATGATCTGAATTCAAATGCTACCTCTGCCAATACCTGAGTGATTTGGGATGAGTTACATAGCAAGTCGGGGTCTTAATTTTCTCATCTGAAAGATGACGTTGTTGGACTAGATGACCTTTCAGGTCCTTTCCATCACTAGATATCTGAACCCATTTTTTTCCTCTTGGAATTTTTTGTTGCTTGTATTACTATCACTTGTTATTTCCTTAATAACTGTGTAAGAACAACAAATTTCAGTTTCTGTATGAACAGAACACTACTGTGCCATAAGAAGTTGTGAAGGAATTGTTTCAAAGAAACTAGAGAAGAATTATGTTAATTACAGGCAATTAGGTATAGAGTCATGAAGACTTTAATTTATATCCAACCCCTGACACTTACTAGATGTGAGATCCTGGGCAAGTCACCTAACTGCTATTTCCTCAGTTTTCTCATCTGTAAAATAATCATAATAATAATACCTACCTCACAAGATTGTTATAAGAATCAAATGATACAATAATTATAAAGTACTTAGGGCATGGCAGGTAATAAGTACTATATAATGTTAACTCCTTTGAATTGATACAATGTGAAATGAACAGAACAATGAGAGCAATAACAACATTGCAATTTAAAGAAATCTCTGAAAGACTTGAGAATTCTGATAAATCTCCCAAAACATTTTTAAATGACTAGTGATGAAGGATGCCACCTACAAACCTCCTGAGAGACAATAATGGACACTTGAGTGAGGGAAATACTTTATTGGATGTAGCCAAAGAGAAAAATGGATTTTCTTGATTTTGCATATTGTTACTTTTCTTTTTATTATTCTTCTCTTTTAATACAGTAAAGAAAATATTTTCTACTAATTATTTCTATTAAATTACAAAAATTACAGAAAGAAAAAATCAAATAATATTTACCTACCATTTGATAGTATTTTATCTGAAGAATTTTAAAACTGGAAGAAACCTTTGATATGATTTTTCCCAAGATAATTCTCTCTACAATTGAGAAAACCGAGACCCAAAGATGCAAAGTGGTTTATTAAAAATCATGCAAACAGCTAAAAGCACAGTCAGATCCAGGCCTCTAAACCACTGACTATTGTGTTGTCTCTCACCTCTTATGAGTGAAAGACATTGAGACAAATGTAGACAAAGATACCCTGATCTCAATGAAATTACTTAGGGAGATAAGATATATATATATATATATATATATATATATGCACACACACATACACACATGAGTCATTATCAATACTGAAAAGAACACGAATGTTTAAATCAGAGATCAAGTTTCAATTATTGTATCTGACACTTATTCAGCCTTGGTTTTCTCATTACAAGATAATACTATTTGTATAGTTCTTAGAGAGAAAATATTTACCATTTGTAGAGAAAATGTATAAATCTCAAAATGCGATATAAATATTATCATGATTATTAATTCAATTATCTCAAAAGATCCATAATTACATTAGTGTAAGAGCCCCCCCCCCGAAGCACATTGTATCACTTCATGCCTTATTAGATTATTTCATAAATTGTTAGGTTATTTTTTTCAAGCATCACTATGTGATCACTATTTTGATCACCTTTTAAAGCTCCCTACACTTAGTCAGACTAATCCCTGGGAAATAGACATAGAGTTAATCATTGGGCCCAAACCTGAAACCTTTCCAGACTGGTAGATGCTGTTAGAGACTGAAATAAGCTGGGATACCTTTAACAGTTCAGAGGCACCTTCATGCATGATGTTAGTCAAACCTCTCTGGACCTCAGTTTTCTCATCTATATTAAAAAAAAAAAAAGAATGTTGAATTTCTCAAAAGGCCATCCAGCTCTAAAATCTTTGATTTTATGTGGCATCAGAGTAGGATGTTAGTGGAGGATAACTAACTATGCAAGGCAATAAAGGATGTATCAAATTATTAGTATAGACAAGGGATACCCAACAGGTCAACCACAATGAAAGTCAATTGCAAAACCTAACCTGGTCCGTTTGTGGCTAAGACAAACTGCCACATTCTCTCCTCTCAGTTTGTTCAATTTTATTTGAATGTAAAGGGAGAGGGGAGTATTGGTCTTTTGTAATTGCTGGCTTTGAAAAGCTAACACTTACTATAGTTCACCTTGCCCCTTCCAGATTATTCAGTCTGTTGTCAAGTCCCATTGATTTTCCCTTTGTGATGCCCTCGGAATACACTCTTTTTTTTCTCCTTTAAGACTCCCTGGTATAAGACATCCTGGTATAAGTACTCATCTCTTCCTCCCTGAACTATTACAGCAACCTGTAGGTTGACTTGCCTGTCACAAGTCTTACCCTAAGTTCATCCTCCATTCAGCTGCCAAAGTGATTTTCTTTTTTTTTTTGAAAATTTTATTTAATTAGTTAATTTAGAATATTTTCCATGATTACAAGAATCATGTTCTTTCCCTCCCCTGCCCCCACCCCCTCCCATAGCCAATGAGAAATTCCACTGGGTATTGCATGTGTCCTTGATCAGAACCTATTTCCATGTTGTTGGTGTTTGCACTAGGATGACCACTTAGAGTCTACATCCCCAACCATATCCCCTCAACCCATGTAGTCAAGCAGTTGTTTTTCTTATGTGTTTCTGCTCCCACAGTTCTTTCTCTGGATGTGGATAGCATCCCTTCTCATAAGTCCCTCAAAATTGTCCTGGATTTGCTGCTCATAGAGAAGTCCATTACATTCCATTGTACCACAGTGTATTAGTCTCTGTGTACAATGTTCTCCTGGTTCTGCTCCTCTCACTCTGCATCACTTCCTGGAGGTTGTTCCAGTCCCCATGGAATTCCTCCACTTCATTATTCCTTTGAGCACAATAGTATCCCATCACCAACATATACCAAAATTTGTTCAGCCATTCCCCAATTGAAGGGCTTCCCCTCATTTTCTAATTTTTTGCCACCACAAAAAGTGCAGCTATGAATATTCTTGTACAAGTCTTTTTCCTTATTATCTCAAAGTGATTTTCTTAAAGCACATACAACCATGTCATTTATTCCCTCACCTCCAGGATAAAATATAAAATTCTCTCTTCACTATGACAAAGTCTTTCACATCCTATCCCTGCCTCCATCCTTTCCTATTTTTCTCCTTTTCCAACTGGCCTTTGTGCTAGCCTTTGAAAAAAGACAATTTCCTTCTCAACTCTGAGCATTTTCACTGGCTCTTTTCCATACTCAGGATACACTCATTGTTTCTTACAAGTTTCAACTACATTTCCTCCTAAAGAAAACTTGGTTTAGATCACTTCAAGGAAATTCAGCAAAATATTCCTATATCATCCAAAGTTGTCATTTGAAATCCTTTTTTAAAAACCTTTACCTTCTCTCTTACAATCAATACTATATATTAGTAATGCAGAAGAAGGGTAAAGGCTAGGCAATGGGACTAAGAGTCACATAGCTAAGAAGTATCTGAAGTCAAATTTGAACCAGGACCTCCCATCTCTAGTTATGGCTTTCAATCCACTGAGCCACCAAACTGCCCCCCCAAGAACCTAAAATCCTAAGTGTTTATGGAAAAATAGTACCTCATGTTCAGAAAATGATCTGTTAACACAGCTCAAGGAAAGGACAATAGTCTTTTTCTCTCATAATCATATATTTATGTGACATTTTAATTATATAAAGAATTTCATCATAAAATCTGTGATTTTCATAATAATTATATCATTAATATTATTATCATATATAATCCCAGTTGAGTATCACATATTCTCTTGAGGTAGGGACTAAAGGTGAATTGTATTCCTAGATAATTAAGTGACTTATCCAGGGTCACAGAATTACTAAATTTCAAAGGAAGGGAGGAAGGAAAGAAAGAAGGAGGGAAGGGAGGAAGGAGTAAGGGAGGAAATAAGGAAGGAAGGAAGGAAGGAAGGAAGGAAGGAAGGAAGGAAGGAAGGAAGGAAGGAAAGGAGGAAGGGAGGAAGGGAGGAAGGGAGGAAGGGAGGAAGGAAGGAAGGAAGGAAGGAAGGAAGGAAGGAAGGAAGGAAGGAAGGAAGGAAGGAAGGAAGGAAGGAAGGAAGGAAGGAAGGAAAGGAGGAAGGGAGGAAGGGAGGAAGAGTGGGATAGATGAATGGAATAGGGTAGGAAGGGAGGAAACACTTATTAGGTAACTACTATATGCCAGATAATATGCTAAGTATTTTTCAAATGTTATATATCATTTGATATTTCTGTCATCCCTAAGAGGTAAGAATTGTTATTATCTCCATTTAACAGTTGAAGAAACTAAAACCAACTCAGGTAAAGTGACTTGCCCAGGCTCACACAGTTAGTAAGCATCTGAGGTCAGAATTGAACTCATGTCATCCTGACTTCACAGCCAGGGGTCCAGGCAGTGGTAATTTTGTGGGGAGAGATTTTTCCTATTTTTTCCACTCTTAAATGTTTTGGAGAGAAGATGAGAATAATTTGAATAATTCCATTTAGTTACCCAGGAAGAATCCCTGTTAACTGAGAAAAAAGTAGAAAAAGAGGAACAGAAATTGGCTTAACCCTGGGATAAGTCATGACATAGATGGAGAAGTCACCAAAATCTGTAATGGAATAAAGGGTAGATTCCAAGTTGTAAGTTAGAAGAGGGGAATATTTCCTTTAGCTTCTGAAAGTTCTCATTCTTGAGAATCCTAAAGCTGTGGAAACCACTGTACCAAAGAAAGCTTAAAAACCAAGGCAATCTGAATTGTGAGCTCTCTATGTTCAATACAGAGAAAAAGTCTCTGGAGTACTCTCCTCCTAGACACCATAACAGAAAATTTGTCCCCTGGGAAAGGAAATTATTCCTAGGCCTGAGAATAAAGTTGTCTTTTTTTTCCTTCATAACAGTATAAGGTAGGTAACCTTAGAATTATCTCCATTTTACAGCTGAGAAAATTAAGGTAATGGAAGAGGAATAGAAAACCATGTCACAGACCATTAAGAATAGTGTCAGGAATACTAAAACTAAGAAAGAGTGGAGAGGCTGATTAGGAAATCTAAGGACAATAAGAAGAGTTGTCTGTTTGTTTGTTTTTTAATTTACTTTGTTGGGGAAAAGGCAAACAAAAACTATATAGTATGACTACTTGTGATAGGTTGGATGAAAATAACCAGCTTTCAGTATCAAAGAAAATTATCTTTTGTCCAAAAAGCATAGATAAAAAAAAAGGGGGTGACTATAGAGTTGATACCAAAGATAAAGAGAGTGGTCTTAAGAGAGGATCAAGCTACCCTTAATGAGTTCAATTCACCAAGCCAAGATGAACTACATTTCTGAATATTGAAAAAAATAAAAGCATATCAAATTAACTAATAAACAAAGAAGAAAAGAATGGAAATGATTGCCCATAAAGAGAACAAAAAAATGTTCAATTCAATTCAATTCCACAAATTTTTAAGCATCTACTACTGAGGAAAAAAATAAAATTAAACGCATGAACTTACTGCTGGGCAATGAAACAGGAACACAGAAAGTAAAAATGACATCAACACAAAAGACTTCCCAGAAGAAGAAAGCCTAGTAACTTAAGGGATAATAGAATCATGACATTAAAAAGAGAAGGAAACTTGTCCAATCCTTTCATTTTATGAATAAGGAAACAGAGGTTCAGAAGGGTTGAGGCCAATAATTAGCAAGTTGCAGAGGTTGCCTTTAAACACAAGCCTAATACCTCCAAATCCATTGTCCTTTCTATTATCATACCACAATGATATACCAGGAAAGACAATCCGTACAAAATTACAGCTGAAATGGATTTCGAAAAAAACAAATTTTGAAACAATGTCTTAAAATTCTAAAACTTTAAAATTCTAAAAACATTACTTTTAATATGGATTTCTTGTACATATCTTTGTTCTTGTATATCTTTTTTTATTCTTTGTTTTCACTTAATGACATTTCCATTAATTCAAGCAGCATATTAAGGACTAAAATGTTAGTCTAGGGGGTAAATGACTTCAATAAGACAGTGTATGATAAACCCAAAGAGCCAAGCTTTTGGGACAAAAATTCATTATTTGACAAAAACTACTGCGAAAATTGGAAAACAATATGGAAGAAATTAGGTTTAGATCAACATTTCACACCCTAAATCAAGATAAATTCAGAATGGGTAAATGACCTGAATATAAAGAAGGAAACTATAAGTAAATTAGGTGAACATAGAATAGTATACCTGTCAGATCTATTTTTTTAGAATCAGCAAGAGTTAGAAAATATTACAAAATATAAAATAAATAATTTTGATTACATTAAATTTAAAAGGTTTTGTACAAAGAAAACCAATACAACTAAAATTAGAAGGGAAGCAACAAATTGTGGAAAAATCTTTATAACAAAAACCTCTAACAAAGGTCTAATTACTCAAATTTATAAGGAG